>NC_055986.1:154741461-155046461 GCF_018446385.1 Zingiber officinale
GCAAAGTGGAAGCAGTGACATATACTGTCGATGACGACTTCATAATCTTGATGACAACTGGATTACTGTAGATGACATCTTCATAATCTAGCCGTGTTCCCATGCTCACACCAATTTATGAACCTTACATTTAAACAATGTTTTACACATTTCTTATTTCGTGTTGAGCCGATGCCGATCAAGCAACCCAATTAATTCACAGTCTCTACGCCACAAGCGTCAGTGTCACCAGCTGGAACTAGGGCTAACATATCTCTATATACATCTGATGCGGTGGAGATTACAAGTTAACAATCATGCTGAGCTGAAGGTCAAGACGAACTCGGGTTAAGACAAGTCAAGTTGGGGTTCGGTCCAGATGAGCTCAGAACAAGCTAGACCGAGTTCAAATCCAGTTAAATGGAACTTGGACCAAATCAACCCAAAAAGAATCTACGTCAATTCAATCCGAGTTCATTCGAATGAGGTCAGTCCAAATTGTGATTCGACTCGGTGGTTACTGACACCAATACCTATCACCAAGACAGATGTCTCTACTTGTGAACTAACGCCACCCTTTCGCTTTCTAATTAAAGGTAACAGGTTACATTTTTTCCACTCTCTATTTTTCCCTCGGAGTCTGACTTGAGCGAGAGTGGACGAGTCGAGTCCTGACCCGACTCGACAGTCCACTAACGTTTTCTTTAAATCTCCTCAGAGCTCTGTTCAAAGATCTTCATATATATTCAATAATCAAAAGGCCGATTTCTTTAGAACCGGCATATTAATTAACACTAAATTAACACGTTTATATTCACTAAACCGGCACATTAATTAATTAGAACGTGATGAAGTTAAGTGTACCGAAGCAAGCAGTGCACTAGCTACAAAGAGCATTCAGCATTGAGAATTGAAGAAGTAATTATATTAAATATAAGAGTAACATGAATGTGGTATTGTCGGAAAGGTGCTGTGTGGCAACGACACCCTCGACAAATCGCGTGAGACGAGCGTGCTCCGGCCCCCATGTTGAATTTCTCCTAATTTGGACTCATGTTTGTGTCAATTTTATATCCATAAATGGGAAGGAGAAGCTGCACATGCGATGCTGGAGACATGAGAAAGATGGTTGGAGGGCAGAAAACCAGAAGTAGGGTTGTGCCACTGCCAAGCCACCGCATCCAAGGCCATTCAGTTGGAGAAAGCCTCTCCGCCACATCTTCCTGCAGATCCCTCCCCCTCTCTCTCTTTCTCAATCTTATTTTTGACAGCGAATCAACGCTAGCTAGCTCAAAGTATAAATGCATTTTTTTTTCACTTGTTAAAGGACCGAAGATCGAGCAGATGACGAAGAAGGTGAAGAAAAACTGCAGCTAGCAGAATCGTGATATTTTCAGTTTGATTATTAATGTCTGTACAGATGCACTTGATTCCAGCAATCGATGCTACATTTACCGGGAATACAATCAAAATTTTATATTAAAAAGATATGAAAAAATCATAAATTTTAAATGGATAAAAGATATTTCTATTGATACGAACTCTTTTAGTTAGAGCTCATAATATGGTGTATAATGATAAGATCTAATCGTCAGAAGTCAAGAGGATATGATAGTCAAAAGTCAAAGGGATGTGGTAGTCAAAAGTCAAGGGGGGCGTGACAGTTAGAAGTCAAGGGGACGTGAGAGTCAGAAGTCAAGAATACGTAACAGTCAATATACGGAGTAGGACCACCTGAGGACATCCAGCGTATAAAGCCAGGTTGGGGTCTACCGATCAGGAAACCAGGTCTGCGGTAGGACGCCTGGTCAGGGCGAAGCCTGGCCTGGCTTCACCGGTTGGATTTCCTCAAGCTAACTCACATAAACAGGCTTGTCATTGCCGATCTGGTCTGAATCATGATAGCAGGGAGAAAGAGACTTTGGTCGCGCCCCTTCGTCCATCCAGTATGTTCATTAGCGCTTAGCATACCCAGACTATATCGATCACACCCGAGCAGGACAGAAGGCGCTACGCGACAACATGTCAAGGAATCGTAACTACCTGTCATAGAATAACTACTGCATGTCAGGGAATATTCCAACGGTTAGGGTCATCTGCAAATAGAACCTTCCTCTAGTCTATAGGAAAATGTCACGTGTCCTCCACCACCCAACAAATCTTGACACCCAACATCATTTGGCAGGGGTTAGTCTCCAGAAGGTATGTACTGTCATATAAAAATGGGCACCCTCTCCCTTGCGCAGGTACGCTCACTCGCACACTTGTCTTTTACTTTTCTTCTTCCTTCGTACACTGTTCTTTTGGGAAGAAAGTACCTGACTTGAGCGTCGGAGGGTTTGCTCCTGTGACTTTTTCTGTGGTTCTCGACCTCTAACGTTCCGTGTACTTGTCTAAGTGTGTGCAGAGTTTCAGTACCACCAACGCAGGCCCAACAGTCTTTCAGGGCCAGGTGGGGGTCCGTTCTCTGAAGCCTGTATGATCGTAGTATCGCAGTCTCCTCCCCGTCAATGCCAACGATACTTTATCCGACCTCCATCTGACTCAGCTTCTTGATAGGATCAATTCAAAATACAATAATAAATATGGGAAGATCCGAAGCAAGTTAATTAAAGTCATATAGATGACCTTTAATAAAGTTACGTGAAATTGATCATGAGTGACCGATACTTGCATAGAAGTCTGAATCATAAGAATAATTATCATCTTTCGTCTCAGAGAAGGATTACTAAAAATATTCGAAAGATATAGAAAAAAATATGAATTAAAAAAAAAGATATCTCTATTACGAGACCTTTTAAACAGAGCACATAAATAAAATCTTAGACCTAAAACAGAGCTGTGAGCCCACCCACCTATCGGGTACCAGTTACAACACCCTTAACTCAGTGAAGACGCCTACTTGATAAAATGAAAATAAAAAACAAAAACAAAAAATTTGCAAAGTTAGATCTGCCAATGTAGCCTTGGGAAGACGCCACAAACTCCACGTGCCTTTGCACCCTCTCCCCTCCTCCCTCAGCGCCGCTATCTATTTAAACCCGAACAGGTCGCTCCACTCCCCCCGGCCCTCACGGTGATCCATTACGTACGCATACGTCTTCCTTCGATGGCGGAGCGGCAGAGGACGGCGGCGGTGGCGCCCAAGGGGCACTTCGCGGTGTACACCAAGGAGGGGCGGCGCTTCGTGGTGCCGATCGCCTACTTGAAGAGCAGCATCTTCGTGGAGCTCTTCCGGTGGTCGGAGGAGGAGTTTGGGCTGCCGGCTGCCGATCGGCCTATCACGCTGCCCTGCGACGGCGACTTCATGGAGCAAGTCATCGCGGAGTTGGGACACGCGTCGACCCGGAGGCGAAGGAAGCTCATGAATTAACTAATGAATTATTATATTAATTAAATTCCTGATTCTGATTGTTATTATTTAGTTCTTCCTGAAGTTATGGTAATTATGGTCGTGTCCTTGTCCATTCGAGGACGGAGAGGCTGGGGAAAAGCGCAGGATTGTAAGAGATTAAGTTGACGGAGATGATACAGAAGGTGGAAGACGATGGAGAATGATATAAAAGATGACATAGAGTGAACAATCATCGAAAATGAAGTGCCTACTGAGGCATGCAGCATTATCAGCTACAGTGGCCAAGCCACGTGGGGACGAGGGGCCTCCTCCTCCCATATATTTTTTTTAAAAGCATGAAAAAATTGAAATTCATCCGGCTTACTACCTAAGTTATCCAATGAAATCATAAAAGTAAAATTTTTTAAATAAATTATATAATAATAAATAGATAGATTAAATCATACGTAGGACGTGAAATGAGGGTGTTAAATTAAAATTGAATCAGTCTCCGAGGTCATGGTATCACGGTAAGATATTCAAGTTGTCATCCAAATACCCGCGGTTCGAACCCCAGTTACGACGTATTTATAGGAAATTTTTTTTCCAAATAGGAGATGTAATAAAAAAATGTTGAGCTTATGTACTGACTGCACTTTTCGATTTACCGTGATCTAGATTTAATCGAGTTAAATCAATTTAAAATGAGTTAGAATATTTTTTAGGAAACTTCAATTTCATTTTTTTCTCTTTCTTTTCTCCCTACCCACATTGTAGCCTGATCATGTAGTATGTCATCCCTTCGTTCATCCATCTATTTTATTTTTCTCTTTCTTTTCTTCCTCATTTCCTTTTTCTCTTTCTCTTCTCTAATGATACTAAATTTGTAACTTTTTTCACTCCTATTTTTAAGCACAAGAACTTTCTTTTCTTCTCCTTTCTTTTCTTCAACAATCAAGAAATACAACAACAACTGCTTACTCTTGTCTACCAACAAGAGCAGCCCTCAACCCTTATATCTTCTTTTAATGTTTTTTAAGATTTTATTGATAGTGCAATAATTACGTTGTCTTGCTTTCTTTGTATCATTATCGAGCTCATCAAAACTGGTTGAGATGGCTAACGAAAAAGTTAAAACTCTTTCTTTTCTATTCTTCCATAGTATTTTTTTTTTTTCTATTTTTCTTAAAAATAACGGTTTTCCAAAAGTAGCAAGTTATTCCTTTCTTCTCATTAATTAAAGAAAAATTATGAAATATAAGTTTTATTAGCTTGTTAATTAAAATAATATTTAGATTAGAATAAAGATCTCATGAATAGAAGTACTAAATATTATGAAAAAAAAAATCATAAGTTATTCTTGAATTAGATCGTCGAATTATTATTTCAACTAAAATCAAAGTGAAAGTCGAAAATTTTAAATCTAAATTCAAATTCGTTTTCAACTCCTATTTAAAATTTACACTTTTCAAGAGGTTAAAATCAATCTATACAAATATTTAAATTTTTTAAATATATCAACAAAATTCTAACTACGCCACTTTTGAAAAGGTTAATATTTACTCATGAAAGAGTTTCTCCTCATGCATATATTTATAACATCAATATGTATATCATAATTTAAACTAACAATAAATCCAAAAGACTTCTAATACAAGACTAACAACCCATGCATAATAGAGTCTTTTCATTTCCACCTCTTTATTCCATTCACATTTCTAACAATCCCCCACATGAATGGAATACATGCATGACATGCGATAACATTCAGCAGTTGAGTCAAGTATAGGATAAGTAGGTTTTACCCTTTGAACTTTCTCTTGTGAAAATTTATTTGTATACTAGCTGACAATAAACATGATGTCCTTGAACTATTTTGTCGTCTGTGTAAGTATCGACAAATCTCACCCAAGACTCTCCTTGATACAACTCAGTTCTCATGAGTGAATTTGTTCTTGGTCATGAATATGCCTGCTTTTGTAAGAAACTCTAAGAATTGTGTCTTCAATTCTCTTTAAAGTGACCCTACTTCTTTCTCACATAGGTGATCCCTCGAGAGTAGTCTGTTGGGATCTTAGATGGCTAGAGGGGGGGTGAATAGCCTCTTTGAAAACTTAAACACAATCTTTCTTAAAGAAAAACTTGTTAGCACAGCGGAAGTAGAAAACTAAAACGAAGGAAGAAAAACACACACAACAGACACAAGGATATATGAGATTCGGGGATAACTTGCCCCTACTCCTCGGCGTGTCCGTAAGGAGGACGACTCCTTGATCTTTCGGTAGATCACACCCCGGACAAAATCCGGCTAAAGATGTCTCCTTCTCGGTGGAGCAACCTCTTAACAGAGTCTCAGTTGATTATAGAATTAAGCACAAGACTTACAGTGGCTGAGAAGAAATAATCAAAGGAAGCGGAAAAAAACAGAGCAGAGAGCGCAACGACCTTCTTAGCAAGGAGCTCACAACTTCACCAACTTGCTTTCTCAAAGGATTGATCGAAAAGAAACAGAGAATACGCTTTCTGAACCCCTCTTCTTCCTTCTTATGTCTCTCTTCTTTCTATCACCCGCAAAATCGCTGCTGCCAACAAGGCGTAGCCAATCACCTCTCCTCCTCATCTGGTTCTCTGAACCCATGCCAATGGAAATCACTGGCGTCTCTAGATACGAACCAATAAGTAGAGGTCAAACTGAGCGCAGCCCAATCGCAATCAGATTCGCCAGTGAACGTTGATGCCTCAAATGCATCTGTTGCAGCAAATCACAGTGAAAAAAGAACTTGTCTTCTTCTCTTAATGAAGCTTAATTTGAATTCAAGCATTAGAGTGTGACCTGCAACCTGCAAGATAAAAAGACTCACAGCAGATGGTTAAAAACAGATGGGTGAAAACAAATACGGCAATCAGAAAAAGTGCATGCAAAACAAACAATACCGTGGTCGGTCCGCACCGATCCACGCCTGATCATCGCCGATCGGTGGCATCGATCAGAACTATCTGATCGGTCCCGGACCGATCAGATGTCGCTCTTTCAAATGCGCGGCCGACGGTCGGTGCGGACCGATCAGCACTAATCTGATCGGTCCCGAGACCGATCAGATGTCGCTCTTCCCAAGTGTGGCCTCGATCGGTCTCGGGCCGATCGGTAAAATCCAGAGACTCGATCGATTTCGATCGGTCGATCGACGCGAATCGCTCGCGAGCCATCGATCGATTCTCGATCGGCCGCCACCGATCGGTGTCAGTTTCCACCGATCGGTTCGCCGACGATCCGACTTCTGACTCGATCCGGTCGAGCCCTCTCCGACCTAGTCAGAGAAACGAGCTCCCTAGCCCTCCCTCATCCGGTCCTAGAGAACGAGCCACCGAGCCCTCTCGACTTCGCATGCCAAGCTTCCTTCTTGGACTTTTCAACACCAGATGTCCGATCACCCTTGATCCATCTGGATTTTCCCTTGCCTGGCTTCACTCACCAGGACTTGCACCTAGCTTCACTCACTAGGGTTTTCACCTGGCTTCACTCACCAGGACTTGCACCTAGCTTCACTCACTAGGGTTTTCACCTGGCTTCACTCACCAGGATTTCCAATCTGCCTGGCTTTACTCACCAGGACTTTCCAACTGCCTAACATCCCAGTTAGGAATTTCTCAATCAGGTCAACCAAGTCAACCTAGATTAGTAATTAATCTGAGTTAAATATCTGATACAAACTTAAATCAGTGTCAACAGCAAAACAACAGCCAGGTCAGACTGTATCAACATAGTCATCTACTCTTCTTGATCATTAAAAGTCTATTGGTTTACCCTGGTTCGGTCACTATTTTATTGGATTATCCCCCACAGTGTGTCGAGTTAGTGTAAATTAGTTGTCCCTTTGAACCTAGTTCTTGGGATCTCCAGTTAGCATAGGTTGGGTGTCCTCTGCACTAATTGCTGACAACAGCATCAAACCCATTCCTCGTGATGAACTTATAACTAACTCTCCATTTTACCCTTTGGTTAGTAGATCTGCTAGGTTATCCTTTGACTTCACATAGTCAACAGTGATAACTTCTATTGAGAGTAGTTATCTAATAGTATTATGTCTACGACGCATATGCCTAGACTTACCATTATACAGATGGCTCCGTGCCTGGCCAATTGTTGATAGACTATCACAATGTATGCAAATTGTCGACACCAATTTCAACCATCTCAAAATATCTTCTAAGAATTATCGTTGTCATTCAGCCTCTTCACCACATTTGTCAAGAGCTACAAACTTAAATTCCATCGTAGATCTGGTTATTACGATTTACTTAGAAGATTTTCAGGAAATGGCTGCACCTCCTAGAGTGAATACATATTCACTCGTGAACTTAGAGTCTTTTATGTCAGATATCTAACTCACATCATTGTATCCTTCGATCACTGTAGAATATCTCGTATAATGTAGTTCATATTCAGGAGTATACCTTAAGTATCTCAACACTCTTGCTATTCCTTTCCAGTGCTCAACACCAGAATTACTCGTGTATCTACTCAATTTTCTTACTGCATAAGTCAAGTTTGGTCATATACAACTCATCAGGTACATCAGATTTCGAATCACTCGAGAGTACTCTATCTGAGATGCTTTCACCTCAATTTTTCGATAGATGTTGACTCATATCTATTGGGGTTCGTGCCAATACAGTATCACCCTTGGTGAATTTCTCAAAAATCTTGTCCATGTAATGGGACTGACTAAGAACAAGTTCTTCTGTTGTTCTAAGAATTTTAATTCCTAGAATCATATCAGCTAGGCTTATATTTTTCATGTCAAATCTTGAGTTCAGCACATCTTTAGTGGATTTGATTATCTTATCATTGTAGGATCGATGCGTGCTCGAGGGGGGGGGGTTGAATAGCACTCGTGGCTTTTTCACTTGTTTCGGAAAACACAGAATAACACAGCGGAATAAATAACAAGTAAAACAAAGCTAACACCTTTCGTTTTACTTGGTTCGGAGCATGTGATGACTCCTACTCCAAGGCCCGTGATCGTTGATTACTTACATTGGGCAATCCACTATCAATTCGTAAATTCTTTACAAAGAAGAGTACATAAGATTAAGTATTAACGACAAGGTTTACCGACAATAAAGAATAGCAGTAGATCATCGATTGTTAGAGCAGTGTAGAAGAGAGAAACAATTGTTCTTTCTTGAACTTAGAATACTTTGTTGAAGCAACTGGTCGAGCCCTCCTTAAATAGCCAAGCTAGACCTGATCCAGATCCACTAATCTCAGGATCAAGTTTGACGCATCACTGATCAATCGGCCGATCCTGCCTGAATCGGCTCAGCTTCTCGTCAAGGTTTTGCTGCTCGGATAGAAGTCTTCGTTCGGCTGACCGATCCCTCCGTTTGGTCAACCAATCCACCGATGATCTCTGACCCGATTGACCCAGCTCGATCAAGTTGCTTCTTATCTTGGTTCAGTCGACTGAACCCGATGTTTGGTTGACTGATCCTTTGGTCGAACCCAGTCCACTCGTTGGAAATCTGATCTTGCTGATTAGAGGTTCGGTCGACCGATGCTGACATTCGGTCATCCGATAAAGGTCGAATCTAGCCCTACAAAAGGTGTTAGTCTCCTGCAAAACAGAGTTAGAATAATAGTAAATAATAAAGCAATATAAAAGATAACTTTTGACAGTCTCCGGACTATCTGATTCTGACTTTCAGATTTCTCAAAAATCCTAGGTCTAACCGATGCCTACTGTTCCCTCTTTGGGGAACGCATCCTCACCTACTCCTCTTAGGAGAGTTACCTTTTGCTAGACCGGTCCTCTAGACTGATTGGACTTTTGCTCAGTGCCCAAGACTTCAGGTCTTCATATTGGACGTCTGATCCACGACCCGTCTGTTGGGGTTGCAAGGTTACAAACATAGTCCCATATTGAAAACACATGGAAAAGATTATGGGTTTATAAGAGAAAGATATCTTCATTGGCATGAGGCCTTTTGGGTAGAGCCCAAGAGCAAAACCATGAGGGCTTAGGCCCAAAGTGGACAATATCATGTCATTGTAGAGATATCTAAATTCTTTTCGATCCTACACCGTCCAGACTTTCACTTGGTCTGCGACCACCAGAATTTTCACCTAGAGTCCCTGACTCTAGGATTTTGCCCAAAGTGCTCGTGCCGCCAAGACTTTGCCCAATCCCCCAGATCAGGACTTCGTGCCTAACCACAGCTAGGACTTTCCTTTACCTAGGGTTACCTCCCCCTAGAACCTAGGGTTACCTCCCACTAGGCTTTTCCATCTGCCTAGAATCCACTAGAACTTTTGCCTAAGAAGACTTAGGACTTTCTTACAAGCTCATTCACACTTGTTAGACAACAAGTAACCTTAACTTTGAACCCTTTGCCATAATCAAAACTTAAGTTTGATCGTCTAGTGCTCCCTGCAATCTCCCCCTTTTTGATTATGGTAACCTGGTTCAAAGTTAAGTAAAATATAACAATATTTATTGTAATTTAATGAAAAGGAATTTAAGCATGAGCATAATTAAAATACAATAATTTTGACATATAAAAAAAACTCTCCCTTATGCTCATGTTTTATGTTTAACTCTTAACTTTAACATTTCTCTCCCCCTTTCCTATATATATAAAAAAAATACTAAGAGAGAGCAAAATAATCTTTAAATCTGAAAGGTAAGTTTTTAATCTTTTAAACTCTCTCTGAAAGGTAGCACTTACTTGGCCTAAAAATCATTTACCTTTTAAACAAACTAGCTAAATACCTAGCTTTGAAAATGATTTTCTTTGAAACAAAACCTTAGTTCAATACTTAGCTTTAAAAAAGTTGTTAACAAAAACTTAGTTAAGTACTTAGCTTTAAAAAGATTTTGATAAAATATATAGTTAAGTACTTAGTTTTAAAAAGATTTTAAAAACTTAGTTAAGTACTTAGCTTTGAAAATGTGTTAGCCTTTATAAAAAAACTTAGCTAATCTTAAGCTTTGAAAATGTCTTAGCTTTTTTCAAAAAAAAAAACTTAGCTAAATTTAAGCTTTGAAAATGAACTAATTTTTCTAAAAAAACTTAGCTAAATTTCAGTTTTGAAAATGACTTACCTTTTTAAAAACTTAGTTAAGTACATAAAAACTTAGTTTAAAATACTTTTTCAAAAATTTATATATTTTTTTGGATTTGATTTTCCTTTTTGAATTGTCTTTTTAAAAATAGTTAAATTTTCTTTTCAAAAATAGTTAAACCAAAAATAACACTAAACTTTCTAAAGATCTATAAAATTAACTTTGAAATCTTGAAAGCAATGCTTTAACTTTAATGCCTTAAACTTCCTTTCACTCCCCCTTAATTAATGTCAAAAAAAAAATAAATATTTTAAGTTTTAGGGTCCTCGAGTCCAATCATGAGAGTTTGAAGTTAAAACACAAGTTTAAAGTAATTATTTATTTTCTTAATTTTTCATCTCACTCATTGTATGTTATCAACCATGTTCAACTTATGAGTTTGTGTGGGATAGAGTTAAGTTAATTTTTAAGTTGATTTTTTCTTTGGCTTTGAAAAATATTTATGATATTAAAGAATATTTAAGTTTGTAATAAGTTAAGTTAAATTTGGATTTTAAAAATATTAAATATTAAATTTTAAAATAATTTTAAATTTTGAAATTAATTTGAATTTGAAGATTAATTAGATTTGAACATTCGTAGATAATTTAAATTTTAAAGATTAATTAGTATTTGAAAATAATTAAGATTTAAAAAAATTAATTATGATTTAAAAATAATTAATATTTAAAAATATTTAAGATTTTGAACATTAAATTATGATTTGAAGATAATTAAGATTGTAAAAATTAATTATGATTTAAAAATAATTAATATTTAAAATATTTAAAATTTTAAATATTAAATTATGATTTAAAATTTAATTAATATATGGAAGTAATTAAAATTTTAAAAATTAATTATACTTTTGAAATTAATTAGATTTTGAAATTAATTATGTTTTTGAAATTAATCAGATTTTTGAAATTAATTATACTTTTGAAATTAATTATACTTTTAAAATTTTGAAATTAATTAGAATTATAGTGACTTAGATTAATTAAATTGAATTAATTTTAGTTGAATTTTAGTTAAGTTAACTTAATTGAATTGAGTTTAATTAATTTGGATTTAGTTAACTACTTTTTATTTTAAACCTAGGTCCATCTTATCCTTTTTTAGATTTTCAATCAGGGAACCTTAATAGTTTTGTGAAATGGTTAATTTAATCTTCACTATAGATTAAAATCTAAGGATTGATCTACATTTAAGTTAGATTAAGGTTTAACAGTTATTTAATTAAATATTTATTTCAATAATTCGCTTCTAGGCTGTGACGAGGTACTAGGCCTTCTTGGTATTGGATCATCAACCACTTCTAGACAAAGCCTTTTAGAGAAATTAAATATTTAATTTTCTTTTAGAGAATCCTTGGTTTAACTAAACAAGTGTTGATCGAGTCTAAGTCTCTATTTATCCTAATCTAAGCATATATAGGAAAAGCTTTAAGTCAAACATAAGATAATTCTATTTAATGATAAAAATGGTCTTTTTATTGGCTCCCCGTGGATCATAACCTCGATAAGGTCTATCAAGATAATGAATTTGATCCTTGGGGATCTAATATTGATTAAGTCCAACTTGATTAGTCAAGTTAGACTAGGGGACCCATGTTGGACTAAGTTTCTATTTGATCGATTTACAAGAGATAGATACTGTTTAAATTTATGTTTAGCCTTATATCCAAGTTCAAATCGATTGTATACGACTCTTTATTTCTCAAGAATCAGGTCAAGATTCTTGGAATCCAAGGTGAATCATTCCAATGAGCCCTTGAGTTCTTTAGCTTGGGTTTTTAAATTGGAATTATCTTCCTCAAGTTGTTGGACTTGAGTTGAGGTTCCTTCTTAAACTTACTCAGTCAAAGAACTCGAGTTAGTCACTTCCTTAAGAGTTGTTGCCTCCTTTTGGAGTGACTTGATCCAATGATTGAATTTGGATAATTTTTTTTAATAAGTATTCAATTAAATTTTGTAATTCATCTATTTGAGTACTAGCGAACAGAGAACATACAATGTTGTTTGTCCCTTTGGAAATGGATGCGGATTTGTGGCTTATTTCAGACTCGGTTTTTGATTCCGCTCCGGTTTCGGACTTAGACTTGGTTTTGACAACGTATGCTTGTGCTGGTAGAGCAACTAAGCTCTCTTGCTCATGTTCTTCTTCATTCGACTCTTCTGATGACTCGGACCACGTTTCCTTCAACGCCTTCCTTCTTCCTTGCTTTTGATTTGGACATTCAGGCTTGATGTGTCCCTTTTTGTTGCAGTAGTAGACTTGGCCTTCAAGTTCAATTGAGTCACCTTCTTCTTCTTAAGTGCTTTCAGAACTAGTTTGACTAGTTCAGTGGTGATTTCATCTTCTTCTAAGTCCGATTCATCTTCGGACTTAGGTTCAGTCCGGCGCTTGGATTTTGGTTCTCTCGTTTTGTTTGTACCTACGATCAAAGCAATTTCTTTCTCAATTGGTAGTGCATTGGTCTGTTCATACAATTTGAATTCTGAAACTAATTCATCTAATCTAATCTTAGATAAATCCTTAGAAACTTTGTAAGCATCTATTATAGATGCCCACAAAGTGTTTCTTGGAAATGCATTTAGTGCATACCTAATGATGTCATGATTCTCCACCTTTTGATCAATTGCGTGCAGACCGTTGAGAAGGTTTTAGATGTGTCCATGTAGTTGACTCGCAGATTCACCTTCCTGCATTTTTATATTATACAATTTATTGAGAATTAAATCACGCTTACTTACCTTGGTGTCGGAAGTTCCTTCGTGTAGCTCGATCAGCTTTTCCCACAGCTCCTTTGCTCTTGAAAATGGGCCGACTCTGTTCAGCTCTTCTTTTGTCAAGCCGCATTGTAAAGTACATGTTGCCTTGACGTTGACTTCGATCTTCTTCATCAAATTTGTGTCCCAGTTCTCGTATGATATTGGTTTTCTAGTATCGTCATGTGGAAGTACCAGGCCAAGCTAGATGATCATCCACATCTCAACTTGTGTCTGGAGGTGGTACTTCATTCGACCCTTCTAGTAGCCGAAGTCTTCGCCAGAGAAGAGAGGCGGGCATGTTGTGCTGTAATCTTCTTAGTGTGCCATTATTAAAGAGAAATCTCGCACATAATAAAAAAATAATGAATATTCCAAGACTTGGCCTTGGGTTAGTAGTGTGGGAGTAAAATATAGTAAAACTTGAGTGGTGTTTGCACTGACCTCAAGAAACAAAAAAAACTAGATTGAAAAAAAACTGAGTGTAAAAAAGGCAACTGTATCGATTCCAATCAAGTCCAAAAAAATTAGAACCTAATACCACGAAAAATTTACTTGAATGGTGGTTTCACCTATTCGAAGCGGTCATGCTCTAATACCAATTGTAGGATCGGTGCGTGCTAGAGGGGGGTGGGGATGAATAGCACTCGTGACTTTTTCACTCGTTTCAGAAAACACAGAATAACGTAGTGGAATAAAAAATAAGTAAAACAAAACTAACACTTTTGGTTTTATTTGGTTCAGAGCCTATGACGACTCCAACTTCAAGGCCCGCGATCGTTAATCACTTACGTTAGGTAATCCACTATCTATTCATAAATTCTTTACAAAGAAGAGTACAGAAGATTAAGTATTAACAATAAGGTTTATCGACAATAAAGAATAGCAGTAGATTGTCGATTGTCGGAGCAGCATAGAAGAGAGCAACAGTTGTTCTTTCTTGATCTTAGAATGTCTTGTCGTAGCAATTGATCGAGCCCTCCTTAAATATCCAAGCTAGACTTGATCCAGATCCACTGATCTTGGGATCAAGTTTGACTCGTCGTTGATCGGTCGACCAATCCTCCTGCTCGGTTGACAAATCATGCCTGAATCGGCTCAGCTTCCCATCCAGGTTCTGCTGCTCGGATAGAAGTCTTCGTTCGACCGACCAATCCCTCCAGTCAGTCGACCGATCCGCCGATGATCTCGGACCCTATTGACCCGGCTCGATCAAGTCATTTCTTATCTTAGAGTCTTTTATGTCAGATATCTAACTCACATCGTTGTATCCTTCGATCACCGCAGGATATCTTGTATAGTGTAGTCCATATTCACGAGTATACCTTAAGTATCTCAATACTCTTACTATTCCTTTTTAGTGCTCAATACTAGAATTATTCATGTATCTACTCAATTTTCTTACTGTATAGGCCAGGTCTGGTCATGTACAACTCATCAGGTACATCAGATTTTCAATCACTTGAGAGTACTCTATTTGAGATACTTTCACCTCAATTTTTCGATAGATGTTAACTCATATCTATTGGCATTCGTGCCAATGCAGTATCACCCTTGGTGAATTTCTCAAAAATTTTATCCACGTAATGGGTCTGACTAAGAACAAGTCCTTCTGTTGTTCTAAGAATTTTGATTCCTAGAATCATATCAGTTAGGCTTATGTTTTTCATGTCAAATCTTGAGTTCAATATATCTTTAGTGGATTTGATTATCTTATCATTGTAGGATCGATGTGTGCTAGAGGGAGGGTGAATAACACTCGTGGCTTTTCACTCATTTTGGAAAACACAGAATAACGTAGCGGAATAAAGAACAAGTAAAACAAAGCTAACACCTTTGGTTTTACTTGGTTCGGAGCCTGTGACGAATCCTACTCCAAGGCCCGCGATCGTTGATCGCTTACGTTGGGCAATCCACTATCAATTCATAAATTCTTTACAAAGAAGAGTACATAAGATTAAGTATTAACAACAAGGTTTACCGACAATAAAGAATAGCAGTAGATCGTCGATTGTCAGAGCAACATAGAAGAGAGCAACAGTTGTTCTTCCTGATCTTAGAATGTTTTATCAAAATAACTGGTCGAGCCCTCCTTAAATAGCCAAGCTAGACCTGTTGGAACCCTAGGGTGATTTTGATGTGATCAATAAGTTAAGTTAGGTCATGTCGTATTTTAACCTTGTGTCTAAGTGTGCAGGAACTTAGGAGCACAGGGAGTCGAGCAAAAGACGCAGCTAGCGAGAAGGACGGTACGGGAGGGAGCCAACGGGCTCGGTGCGTCTGAGGTACGAGGCGCTACAGAAGAGTATGCGGGCAGATGAGAAGGAGGCGTGTTACGTTTCCGAGGGACGAAAAGCGGGAGCGAAAGGTTGCTCGAGAAGGCCGAAATAGGGTTCGGGTGAGCCTTATTTCGGTTGGCTGAAATCAGTCAAGTGAGCGGAGCCGGAGCGGAAGACCCGAATAGAGGCGAGCAGCACTGGAGCAGAGGGATCGGACCAAAAGTCAACCCTATTGACTTTAGTGGTCCGGGTGCCCGTAGCCATTCTGGGCGCCCGGAGTTGAGCTTTGACTAGGATCACATCAAATGCGATCCATTGCGAAGGGCATAAAAGATTATCCCCTCCCAGGCATATGGAACCCTTTCAGGCACCCCGACCAAGGCTATAAATACAGCCTTGGTCCAGAAGCTTAGAATCAACACAAGCATTAGCATTCCAACACTTGTACGCTTTCGGTTGGCGAGCGGAGCTGGAGCGGAAGACTCGGACCAAGGTGAGCAGCACCGGAGCAGAGGGACCAGACCAAAAGTCAACCCTATTGGCTTTAGTGGTCCGGGCGCCCGGAGTTGAGCTTTGACTAGGATCGCATCTAACACGATCCGTTGCGAAGGGGATAAAAGTTTATCCCCTCCCAGGCGCCTAGAACCCTTCCAGGCGCCCCGACCAAGGCTATAAATACAGCCTTGATCTAGAAGCTTAGAATCAACACAAGCATTAGCATTCCACCACTTGTACGCTTTCTTTTAGAGTTAACCTTCTATTTCTTATACGCCATTGCTGTAAGAGGCTTCTCCGCCTGAAGGAGATACTAGTGCGACACTTTTCTTGGATTAACAACCTCCCTGGTTGTAACCAAGTAAACATCTTGTGCCTCTTCTTTTCTATTTTAATTTATTGCTTTTATAATTTATGCAAGTGTTTTGTTGAAAGTTCGAGAAGGGTCTCTTTTTGTATTTGTAGACTATTCAAGCCCCCTTCTAGCCGGCCGCTGTGATCCAACAAGTGGTATCAGAGTTAGGATGCTTCAGGAGGACTAACCGCCAATCGAAGCAAAGACAATGGCCGGACCGAGCATATAACCGCCGAAGTTCGAAGGGGAATTCACTACCTGGAAAAAGCGAATGCAGGTATTTTTCAAAATCGACTTTGAATTACTTCTTATAATGGAATTTGGTTTTGTAGCACCGGAGGGCAAAGAAAAATATCATTAGACGAAAAAGGAGCAGACCGACTACGTGGCAAACGGTAAAGCAGAGTGCCATCTGCTGAGCGTTCTTCCGCCACAAGAAGTTAATCGAATCGGCAACTATGACTCTGCGAAGGAACTTTGGGAGAAGTTCCTTGAGCTGCACGAAGGGACGTCCGAAGCCAAACTCACAAGACGGGATCTACTTCGTAACCAACTCACCAACCTGCGACTTGGAGAAGATGAAACAACTACGCTGTTGGTTGCTACTCGGAAAACCTAGAGGTTCCACTGTATAAAAATTTTGTACAAATGTCTGAACCTTTTCCTAGCTACCATGTGTTCATTTAAATTAAATTTTGGATCGCCTGCGGAACTTAACACGTTTGATCCAAAACTTAATCTATTTGTTCTTTAAGGTTTAGACTTGGATCTCCTGCGGAACTTAACACGTTTGATCCAAATCACCTAAGTTATTAATTCCATTAAATATTAATTTCCATAATTGGTTCCCAGTACTGACGTGGCGAGGCACATGACCTTCTTGGATATGGGAACAACCACCACCGACTAGACAAAACCTTTTATGGAAAGCTAATATTTAATTTCCTAAAATAACTTTAGGTCAACCAAAAAGAACAATCAAATCACAAGGAAAAGAAAAATAAAGGAACACAACTTCGAAAAACGTATTCGAAATACTAGAATCGTAAGCCTCTTGTATTTGGTATTATTTCCATAAATAACTAGCATGATGCGGAAAGGAAAAATTACTAGTTATACCTTCTAAAAAGACCTCTTGATCTTCTACCGTATTCCTCTTCTAACCTCGGACATTGTGTGGGCAACGATCTTCCGAGATGAGAACCACCAAGCACCTTCTTCTTCCTTGCAAGTTTCGGCCACCACAATTCTCCAAGAGAAGTAGAGGTCCGGCCACCACCACCAAGCTCCAAGGGATGCAAGAAACAAAGCCACCTTTCTCTCCTTCTTCTCCTAGCTAGAACCGGCCACCATCAAGAGCTCCAAGAGAGGTAAGAGAAGAAGAGAGGAAGAAGCTAGGGCCGGCCACACCAAGGAGGAAAAGAGAGGAAGAATAATAGAGTTGATCACCCGTGAAGGCACCTCTACCCCCTCTTTTATAATCCTTGGTCTTGACAAATAAGGAAATTTTAATAAAAAATTCCTTAATTCTTTTGTCATAAAAAAGAAAAATTATTTTAATTAAAAAATAATTTTCTACTTTTAATAATAATGGCCGGCCACTTCTAATTCCCCAAAACAAGGAAAATTTAATTCACACAAGAATTAAAACTTCCTAATTTGTTTCTAGAAATTTATAAAAATTTCTCCAATAATTTTTATCCCTTCATGATTGGTTAATAAAAAGGAAATTTTATAAATTAAAATTCTTCTTCTAAACATGTGGATAATTTCCAAAAGGAAAGTTATCTCTAAAAATTAAAATCTCTTTTCAATCTACAAATAAGGAAAGATATCAAATCTTTTCTTAATCTTTTGTAGAAACTAATAAAGAGAATATTTAATTTTTAAACTTCTCTTTTAAATTATTATCATGGTCAAAAAGGAAAGTTTTTCTTAAAAATAAAATCTCCTTTCAATCTACAAATAAGGAAAGATTTCAAATCTTTTCTTAATCTTTTGTAGAAAGCTTTAAAAGGAAAGATTTAATTTTTAAACTCTCTTTTAAAACTATGATATCCACATAAGAAATAATTTTAATAAAAAATCCTTTTTAATATGATGTGGTCGGCCACCTAAACTTGGGCTCCAAGCTATTGGCCGGCCACCTTAAGGCCAACCTTTAGGCTTGGCCGGCCCTAAGCTTGAGCTTCAAGCTTAGCTTGGCCGGCCCCTATTGGTTGGGTAAGAAGGTGGGTATGTGGTGGGTATAAATCTCTATATACAAGAGGCTACGATAGGGACCGAGAGGAGGAATTGGTTTTGGTCTCCTGATGAAATTAAGCTTCCCGTGTTCGCCCCGAACACACAACTTAATTCCATCAATAATAATTCATTCCACTAAAGAACTATTATTGAACTACCGCACCAATCCCAAATTACATTTTGGGCTCCTTCTTATTATGAGTGTGTTAGTCTCCCTGTGTTTAAGATGTCAAATGTCCACTAATTAAGCGAGTTACTGACAACTCATTTAATTAATATCTTAGTCCAAGAGTAGTACCACTCAACCTTATCGTCATGTCGGACTAAGTCCACCTGCAGGGTTTAACATGACAATCCTTATGAGCTCCTCTTGAGGACATTCTCAACCTAGATCACTAGGACACAATTTCCTTCTATAATCAACAATACACACTATAAGTGATATCATTTCCCAACTTATCGGGCTTATTGATTCATCGAACTAAATCTCACCCATTGATAAATTAAAGAAATAAATATCAAATATATGTGCTTGTTATTATATTAGGATTAAGAGCACACACTTCCATAATAACTGAGGTCTTTGTTTCTTTATAAAATCAGTATAAAAGAAACGACCTCTAATGGTCCTACTCAATACACTCTAAGTGTACTAGTGTAATTATATAGTTAAGATAAACTAATACCTAATTACACTACGACCTTCCAATGGTTTGTTCCTTTCCATTATGGTCGTGAGTTACTGTTTATAATTTATAAGGTACTGATAACATGATCCTCTGTGTGTGACACCACACACCATATTATCTACAATATAAATTAATTGAACAACTACATTTATCATAAATGTAGACATTTGACCAATGTGATTCTTATTTCTAGATAAATGTTTATACCAAAAGCTAGGCTTTTAGTATACACTCTAACAATCTCCCACTTATACTAAAAGACTAAGCTGTCATATCTGCTGCCATACATCTGATTCCCAAGCCTTCAACATGTCCATCAAAAGCTCTCGCCTTAAGGACCTTAGTGAAAAGATCTATAGGTCATCATCTGATGCATTCTAGGCGGCAACAACTTCTCCTCGTTTATACGATTTCTCGTATTGGGTAGTACTTGCGCTCTATTGTGTTTACTTGCCTTATAGACTCATGGTTTCTTCGAGTTTGTTACTGCACCATTATTATTACAATAAATTGTAATAATCTTTGGACAAATTAGAAATCATATCTAAGTCTATCTTGAGGTAATTAAGTCATTCAGCTTTTATGGTTTCCTCATAGGCTTGCCATATACTAAGCTTCTATGGTGGAGTCCAGAAAAACACCTATGCTTATCACTCTTCCATAGTTATGACTTTACCTCCTAAAGTAAACACAAAACCCCGAGGTTGACTTATTATTATCCCTATCCGATTGGAAGTCAAAATCCATGCAACCCACAGGGACCAAATTAACTGCCTTGCAAGCTAGCATATAATCTCTAGTTCCTCTAAGGTACTTTAATATATGCTTTACTGCAGTCCAATGTCCTTGTCTAGGGTTACTTTGATATCTGCTAACTATGCCCTTGGCAAAACAGATTTCTGATCTCGTGCATAGCATACATTAGGTTGTCTAACTGCCGAAGCATAAAGATCTGCCTATATGTCCTCAATCTCCTTTGATGTCATCGGAGACATCTCTTTAGATAAAGGCACTCCATGCTTAAAAGGTAAGAAACCTTTCTAGGAGTTTTGCATGCTTAAAATGAGCAAGGATTTTTCCGATGTATCAAGCTTGGGATAAGTAAAATATATTTTTTCTTGCGATCCCTTATAACTTTGATCTCAAGAATATATACATTCTCCCAAGTCCTTTATATCGAATTGTTTGGACAACCATACCCTTACTTCTGACAACATTTTGATATTGTTTCCAACTACCAAAAATGTTATCTACGTATAGTACAAGAAATACCACCACGCTTCCATCACACCTTTTGTATACACAAGACTTATCCGGTTACTAAATCCATAGATCTGGATTACTTTGATAAACCGGATGTTCCAAGACCTTGAAGCTTTGCCTCAGTCCATAGACTAATTGAGCTTGCACACAAGATGCTCTTAGCCCTTTGCAATGAACCCTTCTGGCTGCTTTATATGGATGCTTTCTTCAATACTTCCATTAAGGAATGCTGTCTTGACATCCTCTTGCCAAATAAATAAAAGAATCCGGATAGACTTAAGCATGACTACCAGTGAAAAAGTTTCCTTTTTCATCAAGCCTTGCTTTGAAAGTTACTACCTTCCTGTCTATCCCTCTTTTCCTATTATAGACCTTTTTACACCCAACGGCTTTTACACCATTTGGTGATTCTACAAGCTTCCAGATTTTATTAGAATACATATATTCTAATTCTTTTATTCATTACTCTTTGCCAAGATGCTGCATCTTTATCTTGGAGTGCTTCATCATATGACCGGAGATCAGGTTCATGTCCTCCAGGGATCGAGTCCAAAAACTCTCCCAAAACATGAACCTATTTAGGTTGCATAACAACCCTCCCACTATAACAAAACACTTTCTGTAATTGTGTATCAATTTGTGATACATGTTGCAGTTTTCTTGTGGTATCTCATCTTGTACAGTTGGTACTAGGTTAGACATGTCCTTTATTATTTCCTTAAGAACAAATTTACTTATGAGCACGTGGTTCATTATATAGTCCTTTTCTAAAAAATCAGTCATTGATGCTAACAATGACCTTCTGATTTTTAAGACTATAAACCTACTTTTGTTTATCTAGGATAACTTACAAACAAGTGAACTCCTTATCATTGTCTCTCTTTAACATATGTGCTGGATTACCCGAATCCGAATATGCTTCAAAATAGGTTTTCACCTATTCAGCAATTCTATATGAGTAGAGAGTTCTAACTTGGAAGGTACTATGTTCACTTTCGTTTTCAGAGTTTATCCTTAAAACAAATTTGGTAATTTTCTGAATAACTCATCATCTATCTAATTATTTCATAAGAGTCTTTTACCTTCTTTCTACTACACCATTCTGTTGGGGTGTTAGTTGGGATTGAATCCCTACTTTTGATAAGTGACTCCTAAATTCTCCCAAGAGGTACTTGCCACTACGATCTTACCATAGTGACATTTACTTTAACATTTCTCCGCATCAGCCTTGTACTCTTTGAACTAATCAAAGTACTTAGTCTTGCGGTACATTAAGTAAATTTATTTGTATCTTGAATAGTTGTCTATAAAATAGACGAACTATTCAATACTACCTCTTGTTTGGATAGTCATAGGATCACACAAATCAGAATGAACCGATTTCAACATATCTTTGACTCCATACCCCTTGGACTTAAAAGCTTCTTGGTTATTTTCCTTCCAAGTAAGACTCGCAGGTTGGAAAGATTTCCACTACCAATGAACCCAAAAGTTCATCAGCTACCAATGAATCCTACTTAAGTATAACCTAGCTTTAGGTGCCAAAGATATAATTGGTTCATTTCCGAAGGTTGCTTTCTCTTAAAATTAGAAGATGTGTTACTAATTTCCATTTGTTGCATCGTAAGAGTTATTGGATTATAAATTGTCAACCATCATACCAGAATAGATAACTTCCCTATTTTTCTTGATAACAACTTTGTTATCAAAATAGACACAATATCTATAATAGTTTAGAAACTGAAATCAGGTTCTTTCTAAACTTGGTACGTAAAGACAATGACTTAAAATCCATATTTTATTCTTATCAAATGATAAACATCTCCCACTGCAACAGCTACCACTTTTACAGTAGTGCCCATGTGGATGGTGATTTACCTTTCATTTAGTTGTCAGGTTTCCTGGAACCCTGCAATGAATTGCAGATATGATTAATGGCATCTTGTATCTACACTCCAGGTTCTGGTAGATAACACCACTAGGCATGTTTCAACTAATGAATTAAATACACCTAAATTGTTCTTAGTTCTAAGAAGACAGTCTACCTTAATGTCCAAGTCCTATTTCCAATCATTACAATTGGGACTACTAAGTCTTTTCTATATTATGACTACTAGGGATTGACAAACATCCTAAGAATCTCAAAAATATTTGGTCAAGATCAACTCCTTAAAATCTCCATGAATTTTGTGTATCGAAGAGGAGATTTTATTCATTAATTTTATTATCTCGTCAACTTTACTTTATAACGAATAAAATTAATAGTTGATCTGTCTTTGATCAAATATTTGGTCAAAACTCTTTGAATTTAAAATAACATTGATTCCTCAAACAATATTATTTAAATTTACCAACACCTCAAACACCGTGAATTTTGCATGTCACGTTAGTGTGGACGTATACAAATTCATCATTTGTAAGAGGAGGGTTTTACCCATTGACTATCTTGTCAATATAACTTTTTGACAAATAAAATTACCTCAAACACCATGAATCTTGTATGCCACGTTAGTGTGGATGTATACAAATTCAAACATTTGTAAGAGGGGTTTATTAATTTTATTATATTGCCAATCTAGTTTTATGACAAATCAATAGTTGATTTCCTTTTGGTCACACAAGTGATAGTAGTGACTCCGTTGGGGAGGATACTATTAAATGTGTCTAAGTGTATACCATTACTTGACACTAAGTCCATTAATAAGATTATGCCCCTTCCGTTGGGGAAGATCACACGCTCTTAATTAACTTCCTATAGTCATCCAAAAATGGAAGTCTGTTCTAGTGATCCACAAACAAGCTCATCCGTTATGGAGGAAGGCACTCAGAGCCAACGCGCAAGCTTGTTTGCATCACTTACAAACCAGTAATGGAGACCATGGGATTTACTTAAAAATCCCTCTCCCACTTAGTTATTTATAAATGAGGAATTTTAACTATGCTAGCCTACTAAATATGCATACTAACAAGCACACACAACACAGCATAAAAAGCAATAAATAGAAAAACTAATTTTCAACTATTATGGCTTTTATCTATTGATGTTCTCCGTGTGTCACCAACCCTAGCTGCTGCCATCTTTGGCCACTGCCACCGGGTCTAGTTGTCGCATCCATCTTGCTCCTTGTTCCGCTGCGCCTCTGGTCCTTAAAAGGTTCCACGCCTTACAAGACTCGATCCGCGACATAAATAGAATTTTACATTTTTCGATCCTATATTCCTCGAAGGAATTTACATGTATCTAGATCAAAAAATAAAATCCTAATAAAACTAAATACAGCTCCTGCTGTATTTTATAATACAATCATGCACACACAATAAAATGCCCTTGACATGTCCAAGGGTCCAATCACACACATAATAACTATAAGTCATAATAGTTGGATCCTGCATCCACAAAGTTAGCACATCCTACTATTAATCTGCCTAAATTATGTATGACATGTGCATAATTAAACTAATACCAAATACACAGAGGCAATACCCTAGCTCTGATACCAATTGTTGGTTGCTACTCGGAAAACCTAGAAGTTCCACTGTATAAAAATTTTGTACAAATGTCTGAACCTTTTCCTAGCTACCATGTGTTCATTTAAATTAAATTTTGGATCGCCTGCGGAACTTAACACGTTTGATCCAAAACTTAATCTATTTGTTCTTTAAGGTTTAGACTTGGATCTCCTGCGGAACTTAACACGTTTGATCCAAATCACCTAAGTTATTAATTCCATTAAATATTAATTTCCATAATTGGTTCCCAGTACTGACGTGGCGAGGCACATGACCTTCTTGGATATGGGAACAACCACCACCGACTAGACAAAATCTTTTATGGAAAGCTAATATTTAATTTCCTAAAATAACTTTAGGTCAACCAAAAAGAACAATCAAATCACAAGGAAAAGAAAAATAAAGGAACACAACTTCGAAAAACGTATTCGAAATACTAGAATCGTAAGCCTCTTGTATTTGATATTATTTCCATAAATAACTAGCATGATGCGGAAAGGAAAAATTACTAGTTATACCTTCTAAAAAGACCTCTTGATCTTCTACCGTATTCCTCTTCTAACCTCGGATGTTGTGTGGGCAACGATCTTCCGAGATGAGAACCACCAAGCACCTTCTTCTTCCTTGCAAGTTTCGGCCACCACAATTCTCCAAGAGAAGTAGAGGTCCGGCCACCACAACCAAGCTCCAAGGGATGCAAGAAACAAAGCCACCTTTCTCTCCTTCTTCTCCTAGCTAGAACCGGCCACCATCAAGAGCTCCAAGAGAGGTTGCTGCCGGCCATATGAAGAAGAGAAGAGGAAGAAGCTAGGGCCGGCCACCAAGGAGGAAAAGAGAGGAGAAGAATAATAGAGTTGATCACCCGTGAAGGCACCTCTACCCCCTCTTTTATAATCCTTGGTCTTGACAAATAAGGAAATTTTAATAAAAAATTCCTTAATTCTTTTGTCATAAAAAAGAAAAATTATTTTAATTAAAAAACAATTTTCTACTTTTAATAATAATGGCCGGCCACTTTCTCCCCAAAACAAGGAAAATTTAATTCACACAAGAATTAAAACTTCCTAATTTGTTTCTAGAAATTTATAAAAATTTCTCCAATAATTTTATCCTTCATGATTGGTTAATAAAAGGAAATTTTATAAATTAAAATTCTTCTTCTAAACATGTGGATAATTTCCAAAGGAAAGTTATCTCTAAAATTAAAATCTCTTTTCAATCTACAAATAAGGAAAGATATCAAATCTTTTCTTAATCTTTGTAGAAACTAATAAAGAGAATATTTAATTTTAAACTCTCTTTAAATTATTATCATGGTCAAAAAGGAAAGTTTTTCTTAAAATAAAATCTCCTTTCAATCTACAAATAAGGAAAGATTTCAAATCTTTTCTTAATCTTTTGTAGAAAGCTTTAAAAGGAAAGATTTAATTTTTAAACTCTCTTTTAAAACTATGATATCCACATAAGAAATAATTTTAATAAAAAATCCTTTTTAATATGATGTGGCCGGCCACCTAAACTTGGGCTCCAAGCTATTGGCCGGCCACCTTAAGGCCAACCTTTAGGCTTGGCCGGCCCTAAGCTTGAGCTTCAAGCTTAGCTTGGCCGACCCCTATTGGTTGGGTAAGAAGGTGGGTATGTGGTGGGTATAAATCTCTATATACAAGAGGCTACGATAGGGACCGAGAGGAGGAATTGGTTTTGGTCTCCCGATGAAATTAAGCTTCCCGTGTTCGCCCCGAACACACAACTTAATTCCATCAATAATAATTCATTCCACTAAAGAACTATTATTGAACTACCGCACAAATCCCAAATTACATTTTGGGCTCCTTCTTATTATGAGTGTGTTAGTCTCCCTGTGTTTAAGATGTCAAATGTCGACTAATTAAGCGAGTTACTGACAACTCATTTAATTAATATCTTAGTCCAAGAGTAGTACCACTCAACCTTATCGTCATGTCGGACTAAGTCCACCTGCAGGGTTTAACATGACAATCCTTATGAGCTCCTCTTGAGGACATTCTCAACCTAGATCACTAGGATACAGTTTCCTTCTATAATCAACAATACACACTATAAGTGATATCATTTCCCAACTTATCGGGCTTATTAATTCATCGAACTAAATCTCACTCATTGATAAATTAAAGAAATAAATATCAAATATATGTGCTTGTTATTATATTAGGATTAAGAGCACACACTTCCATAATAACTGAGGTCTTTGTTTCTTTATAAAGTCAGTATAAAAGAAACGACCTCTAATGGTCCTACTCAATACACTCTAAGTGTACTAGTGTAATTATATAGTTAAGATAAATTAATACCTAATTACACTACGACCTTCCAATGGTTTGTTCCTTTCCATTATGGTCGTGAGTTACTGTTTATAATTTATAAGGTACTGATAACATGATCCTCTGTGTGTGACACCACACACCATATTATCTACAATATAAATTAATTGAACAACTACATTTATCATAAATGTAGACATTTGACCAATGTGATTCTTATTTCTAGATAAATGTTTATACCAAAAGCTAGGCTTTTAGTATACACTCTAACAACGCATCTACACTCGAGAGTTAAAGAGCTTATCATCGAACTTTCGAATCTCGGAGAAAAGGTAAGTAACCGAGATTCACTAAGGTACGCACTAAATTCTTTTCCTAGAAATACGAAATGGGCATCACTAGTAGATGCCTTTTATATTTCTAAAGATTTAGAAAAAATTCTTTAGAAGAATTCTTCTCGACATTTGACGTGCATGAATCAAGATGTGCAGGTATGAAGGATCCCAAATACAATGTCACCTTCAAAGCATCGAGAGACGAACCTGAGTCAGAGTCCTCTCTCGAAGACGAGGAAATGGTTATGATGGGTAGAAAGAAAAGGACGATCCGTTGCTACCACTGCAACGAAGAAGGGCACGCCAAGGACAACTGCCCCAAGCTGAGGAATAAGGATAAGGACAAAGGTAAGAAGCCTGTCAAAAAACACAAGGTCTTAAAGGCAACGTGGGATGATACGTCGTCCGATTCGGAAGTCGAGGCCTTCTCCGGACTTGCACTAATGACAAGTCATCAAGACGACGACTGCGAGTCAACACTACAAGAAAAACTCTCATAGACATCGGTGGAACAACAATGGTTTTAAGCAAAAACCGATGTCTTTGAGTATTTTACACAGGTTTTTCCAAAAACCGGTGTCTATGAGCGCAGGTTTTCACTCATAGACATCGGTTGTTTAGCTGATGTCTTTGAGCGCCTTTTTTTTGTTAATAGACACCGGTTTTAACAGCGGTTTTTAAAATCTGATGTTAATGAACCAAAAATAATAATTTAATTTTTCCACACGCCCAAATTTATAACACTTCACAAAGTTATCTCCAAATCTAAACCAATATCGTAAGCAGGTTTTATTAATGTGAAGCTAGCAGGCAGTGGCAGTCTGGCGTAACCGCGACTCGAACCGTCTGCCACACAACGCCTCTCCTCCTACCTTCCTCTCCCCCCAAACCTAAACCCATTCCCATCGATCTCTATCGCGATGGCATCCATGAAATCCTTTCACCACCTGCTTCTGCTCCTCGCCGTCGCCCTCCTCTCCCTCTTCCGCCGAGTCATCGCCGCCGCCCGACGCCTGCTCTCCTTCGTCTCCCTGCGCGAGTTGTTGCTCCACCTCTCCTTCCTCCGCTACGGTCTCCGACCCGTCACGCTCGACCTCGGCCACGCGTCGCTGCACATCTGGGGCCCCAACCCCCGCCGCGCCAGCCAGAAGCCTGCCCTCCTCCTCATTCACGGCTTCGGCGTCAACTGAAAGTGGGACCGTTCCGTGGGCTACCAGGCGCGGTGCGTCGCGAAGGCGATGCGCCTCCTCGGGGTCGCCCGGTACTCCGTGATGGGGATCAGCTACGGCGGGTTCGTGGCGTTCCGCCTGGCGGAGATGGAGGCGGAGTCGGTGGAGCGCGTGGCGATTCTCACTGTTGGAATCTGCATGTCGCCGGAGCAGTTGAGGGTGATGTCTGCAAAAGAGAAGAGAGACGTGTGTGAGCTGCTGTTGCCGCAGAAGGCGGACCATCTCAGGGCCCTCGTCAGCCAGTCCATGTACCGCCCCCCCCCCCCCCCCCCAAGTGCTTCACAAAGTTAAAGCACTTCACATTTTCTAAGGCTCTCTTTTCTATAGGGTTATTTAATCTAGTTGTTCTTCCATAATTCATCAAACTAACAAGTTATATGATACACAGGATTCAGTAATTGTTGTAGGATATCCACTTGGTGGAGATACAATCTTTGTGACAAAGGGTGTGGTATCACGAATTGAGGTTTGATTTCATGAAATTGTGATCATAAGCTTTTAGTATTTTTTTGGTGAATTTTATATTCTTGCTGAGATTGTTTTATAGATGATAAATTGCTAACTTAAGTGTTATCAATTTTAAGTTGGTTGAAAATTTTAGAACATGGTGTCTAAATGAGTTTTTTAATATTAATCACTTTTTTTTTTGCTTCTGTTTCAGGTTAGTATGCTCATGGATCCTCTGATCTGCTTGGTATTCAGATTGATGCTGCAATAAACCCTGGTTGGTAACTCAACCTAGTTTCCTTGCTAGAAAGATAACATTTTATTTGTTTAGATAGTTGGATGTTATTGCACCACTTTCTCTGGCAAGGTACAGATATATTCTTGTAAAAGCATTTTAATGTTGTCAAAGAAACGTACTTGTTTTGCAGGAAACAGTGGTGGTCCTGCCTTCAATGATCGTGGTGAGTGTATTGGTGTGGCATTCCAGATATTCCTTCTGCTAAATTTGCCTTTTATTTTCCCTACTTTATCTATTCCAAACTTTTCAAAAATCTTTTATAGATTAACTTTGTCCCAGAATAATGTTTAATGGAAATGCATCTGAGTACTGTTTAATGGAAAAGGAGAGTAGGTAGCTGCTTTCCAGGTGTTGTTGTCACCAGTGGAATCTTCTGCAACTCGAGCCATTTCTAGGGTTCCAAATTGGGAGTTTGCTCGGCGCCCGTGCCATACGAGTGCAGTCAAGGTGTTTTCTTTCGATCCTGAGAGAAGGATTTGTAACATAAAACTATGGAAATAATGTTTTTTTTTGTTTTTGAAAAAAAAAATATGAAGAACTGCTGTTCAAAAGCTAGCATTTTGCTACGAGTGGTTGGCCAACAGCTCAAAGCTTGCCTGAAATAATATCACTCCCTTTCATGTTTTGCCACTACTGTTACCTCTGAAATGCAAAAATAGTATCAATACTATCACTCATTTGCAAATTGCCAGTGTTTTTTTTAGTATCATCTTAATTTGACTATCTTGTAGGTTAAGAGTTGATCATGAGAAAATTTTGATAATGTGTTGAAGGGAGCATCAGTAGAAGATGGTAGGAGTATTGCAGTTCTTCGATTTCGGTCAAACCAGCTCCTCCCGTAAGTTGCTGGCACTCAATCGACACAATAGTGGTGAGATTGCATCTTGCAAGATGTAAATAATGTACATGGACCTCTAACTTTCTTTTAAGTTAGAACTCAAGAAAACATATACAAACCTTCAACTTTGTTGCTCGAGTTAAATTATTGAAGATTCCTTCGGTCATATTTTACTATCATAATTCCTGATCTTACTGCCTTCACAGGTCTTGAACCTCCTAGAAATAGCTTAGAGGTTCCTCCTATGAATACTTATCATAATTTTCAACTGGTTCATGAAGACATTCAAGTAAGTTGCTGGGTTTAAGAATTGTTCTTCAGAGTATTCATGGCTTCTTTAGGCAAGCATTTCACTAAATTAGCAATAAGAGAACCGAAATTACTATCATTTGTGTATATCTGAAAGTACATGCTTCTGGTTATGTTCTTGATTTGGTACTTGAGATTTTTCTTCGTCGATTTATGTGAATCTTCTTGTGGGGATTTAACAAGAACCGAGAACAAAAATTGATTCCCTTTTTATATTCACATGATTTCAGTGCTCAAGTTACTATAAAGAGGACATTTGACAACAATCTCACACCAAAAAATTGATTGCTGTTGAAAGGCTCCACAGAACAAAGGATCAGCATAATAGACCCAGTGTTGTGGCTCGATTAATGGGAATGGAGTCACTGCCTTCAGACACCAAGCCTACTATACATCAATTCATCAATAAGTCTCTATCAGCTTTGGGAGATGTGATCTCTGCTCTTGCCTCCAAGAACCCACATATTCCATATAGGTTCCTTCTAATGCTCATAGTCATATGCTTCTATTTTACTATCTAAACTAGTTTTAATTTTTCATTGTACTAAAGGAGAGATGTATTTTGCAGGAACTCTAAGCTAACACATTTTCTCCAAAGCTCTCTAGGTAAGAAAAAACCTTAAGAATAGTAAACAATCAAACTCCACAAGATGTGATTATAACTTTATACTTAGTTGGAACTTTTTTTTAGGCTGTGTCCCTTGTTGCCACTCAATTCCGAAGCAATCTCTCAAAGTGCCTTGTCTTAACCAATAGGTAATTGTTCATGTAATTGATATTCAACATTGCATTTCTTAGAATTGTCATTGCGGTCGAGGACAAATAGAGAGTATTTTGAATACATCACTGATGCTAAGTTGGGAGATCCTTCAATTCACTACAAATAGAGAGTATTCGTGGAGATTGTGATGAGATTTGGGTTGACAATGAGAATTTTTAGTTTGGTAACTTTATTTATGATTTATATATATGACTATTTACTTTATTTTGGTAACTTCATGAAGCTAATGATGGTGGACTTCTTGCCACTTTCATGGCTGCTGGTTTCAAAGGTATTGGTATCATAATCCACTAAATATGCACTATTGTTATTTTCTTGTGAGAAGGTCAATAATTTATCTATCAGGTGAGCTTAACCGGTTTCAACCTGGAGTGAGAATGGAGATATTTCGGCTTGATGCTTGGTATTTCAAGGAAGATCTATTGATAAACCCTACTAATTACATAGTGAAAGGGCTTAATCGTACGTGTTGTCTACCATAAATTATTCTTCGTTGTATGCAGGTTAATTAGAATCTCAACCTCGATACTTTTTTATTTCTGTGCTATCTGTGTTCCTTGACATACACCATGGTGTTACAAATCTTTATTGGTCCTTTTTTGTTCACCAATATGTGTCAGTTTCTCTTGCTAAAACGAGCAATTTAAAAGATCATCGTGATGCACTTGTAGAATTAGTTGCTTCTTCGGAATATGGAATCCTTCATTTGTTTAGTCATCACCAGTTACAGGTATTACCCTCCGCATTCTACGTAAATGAACAAATCATCATAGTTTGAGTTCTACACCGTGAAAATTGATTTGAACTGTTCTTGAGTATCACTGCCAGCTCCCCAACAAAACATGTGACAAAAGAAATTAACTGGGCATATATTTTTCAGGAATTTTTATTAATTGAAAGGGAATGCTCATTACACGCAATGGAGTACGAAGAAGAGTTGTCTGTCATTAATTCTCAACAAGAATGATGGTAATTTTTGGTAAGCTTTGACTCCCTAGTTATAATGTCTTTCATTATCTATGTTTCAAAATTATGCACATATTTGCTAGATTTTTACTGGTTTAATTTTTTTTGATTGATTGACATTTCTTTGAATTGTTCCTGATGTGTTCAAATCATACGTTGTCCAAGTTATCTAGTTTAACTTTATTGCTATTACTTAAATTCAAAATTCTTAGCTGTTTGTGCATAATTAAACAAGTGTTATTCCAATTCCACCCTCTTTTACTCATGTTTCACAAAAACATAAAATCTTTAGTCATATCATTATAGTTGGCAGGACTTTCTGATGAGAGGTTGGAAATCTCTTTTTTCAATTTTCAAAAAGAAGTACCAAGAATACGTTCATTGGCACTTCTCAAGTACTGATTAATTAAAAAGGACCCCAGTTAAGAGAGTTGGATCGTGGAGCTGATATCATTGTTGCTACACCAGGATGTTTGAATGATATTCTGAATATGAAAAGATTGAACCTCCATCAAGTACTGATTAATTAAATTACAACTATGAGAAAATTTTGTTGCAATAATTTCTGATTTGGAATATATTAAGTTCCCAGGAATGATAAATCTATCACTATATGATGTGGTTGAGATAAATGATGAATGTGTCTCCTTTTAAGCATTCAAATTAGTCATCTTGTTACCTGGTGCTCTTACTACTTTTTCAACTATGATTTTTTGTCTTGATTTACTAATATATTATTTATGTGTTTTTACAGTTTACAAATCTCAAGTACTCCAGAGTTGAAATTGATGAAGTGCGGTTCAAGTGGACTGAATGCATGCTAGATTACATTTGAAGTGCAGTTCTACCTTGATGTGTTAAAAGAATGTTCTACCTTGATTTTGATATCTATTAGCTAGCTTTTGATGTAAAAAGAATGTTTGGGTATTTTATGGATATTGTTGTAAGAAGATTATTTATATAATTTGTGAATATTTGTGTATTTTATGGATATTATTGAATGAAGAATATTTGTATAATTTGTGAATATTTGTGTGTTTTTTTTTAATATTGTCGGTTTTTCATTGTTTCGGAAATCAAATTTGTGCTGTAAAAAAATATACATATTACATCGGTTTTCCACCGCTGCAAAACCGGTGTTATTAACTAATATTACATCGGTCATTTACCGCTGCCAAAACTGGTGTTATTAACATACAATATTACATCGGTTTTACACCGTTGATGAAACGGTGTCGTTAAGTGATACTACACCGGTTAATAACCGATTTGAAGACCGGTGTCGTTAAGTGATACTACACCGGTTTTAACCCGATGTCTAAAATGACAGACTTTTAACATCGGTTTCATAGACATCGGTCGAAAATGAAATAGATACCGGTGGAAAACCGATGTCTATGAAGGTTTTTGTTGTAGTGCAAGCTCTTCTGAAATGAGCATCGAGAGCATCGATGAAGGGGGAGTTACGTCGGAAGATAGCAACAGTTCAGGGGGAGACACAGACAACGAGATCGACAAGGTAAGTCAGGTACGATCTCTTCCTCCCGATAAACTATTTAAGTTTATTAAACTGTTAACTAAGGATTACTGTAAGTTAGAAAAAGAAATTAAAAATTTTAAAGTAATACTAGCTAAATCTTGCCCTTTAAAAGAGTTAGACAAATTAAAATTAGAAAATGATAATTTAAAAATACAAGTAAATAACTTGAAAAATCGTGCATGCTCATCTAACACAAATGTAAGAAAATTTAATAATCTAAATTGATATTTTAGATACCACAAGGGACAAATTAGGAATATCTCAAAAAGGTATGTCCCTAAGAAATTTTTAGTCAATCCAGTAGTCTGGACCTATATTGGGTTCCAAAGTCCTGTTTAACTTGAACTATTAATTAGATTTAGAGCTTTCAGCGAGAAAATTAGACATTAAATTTCTTTATGAGGCTTTGTCTAAGAAAGTGGTTGTTGCTCCAATAACCAAGAATGTCTAGTGCCTCGCCACAGCCTGGAAGTCAAAATATTGAAAGAAAATGTTTAATTAACTTTCTGATAAAGCATTAAGATTGAAATTTAATAATGCCTTAAAAAGTTTTTCAAACATTTTTTTTTAATCTTTCAAAATTTTTTTGTTATACTTAGAAAAATTCTCAAAGATTTAAGTTAGAAAAATTCTTTCAAAAAATATTTCTTTTGCAAATTATCTAACTTAGAATTTTTTTTAACCTAGAATTTTTTTTAAGAAACATTATTGAAAATTATTGCAAATTTTTAAATCATTGAAATTATTTTTCAAAATTTTCTAGTTTTAACCCTTAGATTTTTTCTTGGAACCCCATTTTTTATATGATCAATGGGGAAGAAGGAAAAGTATAAGTTTAGGAGGAGATATACCAATTTTTTTTCTACAATTTCTCTATCTTTTTGCACTTTATTACAATATTAGTTATTTCTTTTTATGTCTATTTACTCTATCTTAACTTAGGTTCCTCACATCAAAAAGGGAGAGATTGTTGGAAACCCAGGGTGATTTTGATATGATCAACAAGTTAAGTTAGGTCCTGTCGTGTTTTAACCTTGTGTCTAAGTGTGCAGGAACTTAAACGCACAGGGAGTTGAGCAAAAGACGTAGCTAGTGAGAAGGACGGCACAGGAGGAAGCTGACAGGCTCTGTGCGTCTGAGGTATGAGGCGCTGCAGAAGAGTACACGGGCGGATGAGAAGGAGGCGCGCGACGTTTTCGAGGGATGAGAAGCCGGAGCGGAAGGTTGCTCGAGAAGGCCGAAATTGGGTTCGGGTGAGACTTATTTCGGTTAGCTGAAATCAGTCAAGTGAGCGGAGCCGGAGCGGAAGACCCGAATAGAGGCGAGCAGCACTGGAGCAGAGGGATCGGACCAAAAGTCAACCCTATTGACTTTAGTGGTCCGGGTGCCCGTAGCCATTCTGGGCGCCCGGAGTTGAGCTTTGACTAGGATCACGTCAAATGCGATCCATTGCGAAGGGCATAAAAGATTATCCCCTCCCAGGCGTATGGAACCCTTTCAGGCACCCCGACCAAGGCTATAAATACAGCATTGGTCCAGAAGCTTAGAATCAACACAAGCATTAGCATTCCAACACTTGTACGCTTTCTTTTAGAGTTGAGCTTCTATTTCTTGTACATCATTGCTGTAAGAGGCTTCTCCACCTGAAGGAGATACTAGTGCGACACTTTCCTTAGATTAACAACCTCCCCGGTTGTAACCAATTAAACATCTTGTGCCTCTTCTTTTTTGTTTTAATTTATTGCTTTTATAATTTATGCAAGTGTTCTGTTGAAAGTTCGAGAAGGGTCTCTTTTTGTATTTGCAGGCTATTCAACCCCCCTTCTAGCCGACCGCTACAATCCAACAAGACCCAATCCAGATCCACTGATCTCGGGATCAGGTTTGATGCATCGATGATCAGTCAACCGATCCTGCCTGAATCGGCCGGCTTCCCGTTCAGGTTCTGCTGCTCGGATAGAAGTCTTCGTTCGGCTGACCGATCCCTCCATTTGGCCGACCGATCTGCCGATGATCTCTGACCCGATTGACCCGACTCGATCAAGTCATTTCTTATCTTGGTTAGGTCGACTGAACCCGGTGTTCGGTCGATCGCTTGGTCGAACCCGGTCCACTCGCTGGAAATCTGATCTTACTGATTGGAGGTTCGGTCGACCGATGCTGACATTTGGTCATCCGATAAAGGTCGAATCTAGCCCTGCAAAATGTGTTAGTCTTCTGTAAAACAGAGTTAGAATAATAGTAAATAATAAAGCAATATAAAAGATAACTTTTGACAATCTCGGGACTATCTGATTCTGACTTTCAGATTTCTCAAAAACCCTAGGTCTAACCGACGCCTACTCTTCCCTCTTCGGAGAACGCATCCTCACATACTCCTCTCAGGAGAGTTACCTTTTTCCAGACCGACCGTCTAGATTAACTGGACTTTTGCTTAGTGCCCGAGACTTCAGGTCTTCATGTTGGACGTCTGATCCATGACCAGACCAAACTTTCACTTGGTTCGCGACCACCAGGATTTTCACCTAGAGTCCTTGACTCTAGGATTTCGCCCAAAGTGGTCGACCTGCCAAGACTTCGCCCAATCCCCAAGATTAGGACTTCGTGTCTAACCGCAGCTAGGACTTTCTTTTACCTAGGGTTACCTCCCCCTATGACCAAGGGTTACCTCCCTTTAGGCTTTTCCATCTGCCTAGAATCCACTAGAACTTTTGCCTAAGAACACTTAGGACTTTCCTACAAGCTCATTCACACTTGTTAGACAACAAGTAACCTTAACTTTGAATCCTTTGCCATAATCAAAACTTAGGTTCGATTGTCTGGTGCTCCCTGCACCAACAATCATTACTTCTAATCATAAGTATGTTATCTACATATAAGTACAAGGTGACTTAGCCATTTTTTATGGCTTTTATGTAGACACATTTATCGCATTCATTACTCTTGAATTTACATTCCTTCATGATATTATCAAATTTCTCATGTCACTGTTTTGGTGCTCTTTTGCTTTATCTAAGCTCAACCTCGACTGGTTTCTCTTCATTATCTTCATCTTATGTTTCATATGCCCGTTTTGAGAAGCTAACTTCCTCTCGGATCTTATACGGAAATACATGCTCAAAGAACGAGTCATTTTTCGATTCTATTATCAAGTTCTTGTGTATATCCGGTATTTATGACTCATACACAAAAAACTAATACGCACTGCAGTTATGTGCATATCCAATAAATATGTAATCAACAGTCTTTAGTCCTATCTTAATCATTTTCAGATCAAGCACCAACACTTTGGCAAGACACCCCCACATTTGTAAATATTTGTCTTCCATTCCACAACTCATTAGAGCTCTTATCTATTTTCTTTCGGGACACTTTATTTAAAAAGTAATTAGCTGTTAACACAGCTTCCCCAACTCTGGCAGTCTAGAGTTTAATTGTAAAATACCGGAAAAAAATGACAATTATTAATAAGGGAATTTTCTGGAATTTTTAGAAATTTTTCGAGAATTTTTCGGAGCTCGTATGGACGAGTTCACGGGGATAAAAACGGGGTCCGGAAAAGCCTGTTTAGACGACCCATTTTAACGAGGAAAAGTTTCCTTTTCCTTTATATTTTCTTTTCTTTATTTTCTTTTCTTATTTTTCTTTTCCTCCGGTTTCTCTCAACGCCGACCCGAGCTCTCTTCTTCTCTCGCGCCCGACGCCGGCCCTAACCGCCGGCCGACGGTTCCTCCTCCCCGAGAGCACAAAACCCTTGGCCACTTCTTCTCCTTCTATTTCTTCTCTCCCGAGCCGAACCCCTCTCTTCCTCTGCCCTAGACAAACTCCAGCGTCGGCCGCCGTCACTTGTGCCCTAGCGCCGGCCCTTCTCCTCTTCCGAGCACCGACAACCGACCAAGTTTCTTTGCTTAGCCGACATTGTCACTGCCGTCCTTCCTGCCCTAGCCGCCGGCGACGCACGGAGCAGCGCCTCTCTTCTTTGGACCTAGCACCGCCGCCAACCCATCTCCACTTCCTCTGTGCCAGCCACCAAGCGCCACTTGCCTTCTCCCTCTCCTGGGCGCGGTCAATAGAAGCTCGCCCGGAGACAAGCGTTAAGTCGTGGCCTAGGCTCCGACCACCTCTCCTCTGTCTTCATCGTGCCCTAGATCTCTCCACAGCCGGATCCTTTTAGTCCATCAGTTGCCTGCAGAGAGAAAACGAGGGCTCTGATTCAGGTAAGGCAGATTTGGGGATTTTGATACAATTGTGATCTTTGTGCTGGATTGCAGGGGTGAATTGTGATCTCATCTTGTTCTGTTCGGTGAAGGGTTCCACCAGAAAACGGCTGTTCTGTGGATTTTCTGGTGTTGGCAGCAATCTCATTTCCAATCGCAACATTCACTTAGTTCCGGCATCTTGTTCGGTTGTGAATTGAGGTAAGTGTATGGATTTGATACGTGTTGTGGATAATTATTGATTTAGGTTTATAAGTTGTATAACGGTGTAGTTGGGGTTAATGAAACTAACCCTAACTGGTCAGTGGATTAGAAATTAGTTTAGCTATTTGTTTATAATTAAATTAGCTAAACTGTGATTTAACTAAGGATTTTGACGCGAGGCGAGTATCTTGAGTCATTGGATTTCTATTTTGGAGGCGGTACTTTGACTTATTGTCTTTGATATGCTTAGTAATTAAATTAACAAGATGCATTAATTGTGTTTCTTACTTGTTTCGGTTAATCACTGCCCAATACATGCTACCTATTGATTGATTGTTTGTTTACATCTTGTATGGATATGTACCTGATTCCACATGCTCATGGGTAGTGATATAACCATATTTTACCATGTCAGGACCTAGGTTTGATACCTTATATGATCAGATACCTTGATATGATTCATTCGCTTTGGTGCACATTATGATATGTCCAGAGATTGGTTTAGTATATTACCATGTTTAGTGACATGCACCATTCGCATGATTGCATGCTGAGTGATTGATTGCTCCTTTATTGTCGAGCACTTTGCCAGTTTCATCACTGTTCGGTGCTCCGTTGTGACGCTCATGGGTAGCGGGACACAGCGTGGTAGCACGTTGACTCTTCCGGTGCTCCGTTGATCCGCTCATGGGTAGTGTGACGCAGCGTGTAGCACGTTAGAGATTCCTCTCCGTCATAGTGTACCGGGAGATGAGAGCATTGCGCTCCCCCATTTATGATTTGGGGTAGGAGTACGTATGTACTCCGACAGCATCCCGTCCACTCCATCACTCATCAGGAGTAGTGTTGCAGAGTGCACGGTTGTCACAGCCCTACCCACTCGGTCCCACTGTTGTTGTGAGTCGGCTGATTGGCGTCAGGGGTGACCATGACATTGGCATCATATGCATGATGCATTTATTGTTTGTGTTTGTTGCACTTATATGCTGCACATTGCTTGGATACCTTGATTGACATGCATACAGGTGTTCTATACCTTTCGGACTGTTTGTCCTTTTACCGGGTCCTGGTTAGTACAGATTCTCTCCTGTCTTCTTCGGTTTGTAGTTACCTTTATCTTTATCAGGAGACTGTACGCATGATTAGTGCTAGGTGTTATTTCTTTACTTTGCATATCAACTGTACCTGCTGAGTGTTGGACTCACCCCGCCTTCATTGTTGATATTTTCAGGTTGATGCTGTCAGGAGAGAGTTCCAGTTGCTGGTCCCTGCAGACCTCGAGGATGTGATTGGTTTTTCGTTTGATTTCCTTTTCTGTTCTAGACTATTTGGACTTGTTATGTTCTGGATTTATTTACTTATAGACATGGTATAGATTTTATTACATCGATGGATTTGGATTTGGTTTTTATTCTACTACATGCCTGCCTGGACGGTAGAAGAGGTGAGTTCGTCGGATTTGAGCTTTACGAGTGTAGTGGAGTAGGGTGGATTTCGAGTCAGAGTATTATTTTTACTGTTTAATTATCTTAACTGCGTGGTTGTGACAGCCAGAGGCTGAATAGATTATATATAACTGTGTGGTGATGTTTTATTTTGTTGTTATTATTCCAGCCGCCTGTGGCTGAGGTATTTGTGAGATGTAGAAAAGTTTCAGATTGTCCACCGTACAGGGGAGATGCTGCCGAAATTTTCTCGGACAGGGACTCCTCTGGGGCGTGACATTAATAGAAGAGCATTTATCATCTTCTTTAGAGTGCAGTTCTTCCATTTCAAGTTTTGATCGTGCTCGACCACATTGACTTTCATAGTAGCCTGAGAGAACAACTTTCTCTCTGAATTCATGTTGTCTTCTTCGATGCGAAGTCTAACAATGAGTTCCTCCATATTAATCTCCTTCCACTTGTGCTTTAGGTAGTTCTTGAAGTCTTTCCAACTAGGAGGTAGCTTCTTAATGATAGCAGTTACCTGGAAGGTTTCACTCAGAACCATCCCTTCTGAGTGGATCTCGTGCAAGATCACCAGAAGCTCCTGGACTTGGCTGATCATTGTCTTTGAGTCATCCATCTTGTAGTCCAGGAATCATCCCTTGATGAGCTTCTTGGTCCCTGCATCCTCCGTCTTGTACTTCTTATGTAGCGAATCCCACACCTCCTTAGCCATTCTCTTCATGCTATACATAGTGTATAGTGAGTCGACCAAACAGTTGATGATATAGTTTCAGCAAAGGAACTCAGAATGAGTCCATGACTCCACTGCACTGATGATTTACGCATCAGAATCCTCAGCACGCTTGGGAGAGCCCTCGGTCAAGAACTGAGCCAGATTGAGCGTGGTCAAGTAGAAAAACATCTTCTACTGCCACCTCTTGAAGTTCAGTCCACTGAACTTCTCTGGCTTTTCCCCGTAATTGATTGGCACAGTTCCAATCGGGACGGAGGGGGCCTTCATGTGTTGAGTCTGCTGCACTTCATTATTCTGTTCTATCATCATCTTAACAGAACCGAGTCTGTTTTAATATTGTTGGATAATCAATCTGTCGGAGATATTTAGAGCTTTATCAAATTTAAATTACACGAAATTAAATTCAACTTATCTGTCGAGATTATCTGAGCTGATAATCTCAGGCTGCCAGCAGAGGCTGGTTTCTACCAAGTGTTAAACTTAGACTGTACAGTAGTTGAGCGAGCTGATCAGCCGACTGGATTGAGCAATCGAGCAAGCTTAGAGGCTGGTCAGATAGACCGAGCGAGTAGTTGCGCCGATCGGACAGAGTAGCTGAGCGAGTGACCGACCAACCGTGTGTACTGTCGAGCGAACCGAGTAAGAGGCCAAGCAGAATTCCACCGAGCGGAGCGGCTGAACGGGCTATGAGGTCGGGCGAGTGAGCAACTGGACGTGCGATTTGTAGACTAAGCGATCGAACTGCCGAACGAGTAAGTGAGCGGCCGAGCGAACTGACCGAACGAGTTGAGGTCGGACGGGTGTGCAATCGAACGAACGTAGAGGCCGAGTGAATTTCGCCGAGCGAAGGATTCAACCAAGCGGATGATGAAGCCGAGCTGAATTTCGCCAAGCGGACTGAAGGGCAGGGTGGGCAAGAAATAGATTGGCCAACCGGGTAGACAGGTCGAGCGGGCAGTTAGCCTTACAGTAGAAGGCAGAGCGGCCTAAAGGCAGAGAGGCTGAGGTCCAAGAGAGCGGTTTGGGAGTAAATTGAGCTAGTTACGACCGGATAGGCATGCAGCCAAGTGGGCGATGAGGCAAGGTGGGCGCTGCGACCGGGCGAGCGACAAGGTCGAGTGGGCGCTGTGACCCAACGAGCGATGGAAGTGGTTGGACATGTGAATCGAGGCCTACGATACGTAGTTTCCTTGAAACAGATTCACCCCACCTCCGGCTGTGCTTCGAGGCTTTCTCGAGTCATCTATTTCCCAGGATACAACGGTGAACCATGATTCCCATCAAGCACTAATGGTCACAGAGAACTAAGAGGTACCCGACTGCTATCACAGGCACTCCGCTGAGCAAGAGATGCACGACAAAAGAAAAGGGGAACGTAGGTGGAGAGCTTCAACTTTTTGAGAGTGTAACCTTTTACCTGTGATCGCAGCCTCCTTATATAGGAGCTTAAGACTAAAGGGCATCGTTAATGATCGTTTAATGATCATTATTCGCCAGTAGTGAAACGTCAACGTTTCACTCAACTGCATTAATCTTTAATTTAATGCATCCGTTACACCCTTAAATAAGCAGCAAAAAGGTCATGTGGCAAAATGTTAGTTGTTCAACTTGGGTAAATTTTACCCTGACCGGTTCATCATTCGGCGCGTGCAGGTTGTGCTCGCACATGAATCAACTTGGTTCAGTGTAATCCGGGCCCTGGATTTGTACCCTCTTGTGTACCCATGCATAAGATAGAGTCTCTCCCTATGTATTTGCTCACATCATCAATGCATGTGAATCAATATAAACCAACTAATATGCTTGAAAACTCCCAATATGGGACTAAAGTCCTATTCATAATGGAACTTCATACCTCTTCCACCTCTTCTTCATTCACATATATCTAACACCTTCAACCAATTTCACCCACCCTTTTATATTACTGAACCTTGATATCCATGTGGACCGCCACATCTACCTATGGGTTGTTAGAAGCATGGATTGCATGGAGAGACATCCAATGTATGCTGACTATCATAAGCATGCATGAGGGCCACATAGAGTATCAAAGACATGACATTGATATCGTACACCTGACGTTGCACGAAAGTCACCGAGAGTCACATTTGTTCGTTGTTGATCTTGTTAGTGAAAGTTATTGGTAGCCTTATATTGGAGTTGTAATTATCAAGAATAGTCAGATCCCTAGATCAGAGAGGCACTACATAAAAGGTATTTTAGAAGCGGTTTTAACACCACTTTTAAAAATCAAACAACATAATCAATTTGAATTAAACTGTTTCTATTATCTTACCTTTTCATAATAGTTTTATAACTACTTTTATTGAATAGCTTTAGCACTAATTTTAATAAACCGCTCTTAATGATACAAATATTAGAAGCAATCACTACAACAAAATTGACTTTTCGCAGTGCGCAATTATTCTATCTGCAGTGTGCATTGCATGCTACACAACTCAAAGTTGTTAAAAGTTCTAACACATCGATAGCACGCAGCCACGCACTGTGGTTAATAACATTTGTAGTGTGTGACCACACACTACCATTAAGAGCATTTGCAGCACACGACCGCGCGCGGCCGCATGCTGTGGTTAATAGCATAGAAAAATAAAAAATAAAAAAGAGGATTCAAATGCATAACGAATCTACAAAAGGAAAATATACATAACCATGATAGCAAGGTATTGGATGGATTAAAGAACATGATAACATCTTCCATCTATGCATGTGTTGATACATGGCATTAGCGTTGCTTTGCCCTAGTGGCTAGCACGTTGATACCATGTTACCTGAGGTATCGGGTTCGAGCCCTGTTAGCAATAAATAAAAATGAAATATTTGCATAATGTTGTCCGAGGTACCGTGTTCGAGTCCTCTTAGCAACAAAGTGGAACTGTGCCTCCCCAAAAATCCCTTCAGGGGTTTCTGGGGTATGGGGTCGCCCATCGGTGGGATGAGACACTATAAAAAGTTTATCCTACCTTGGTGGTGCGGTGGTTAAGGCATGGGGTGTTGCCACATGAGGTCTTAGGGTCAAAACTCGGCGTGTTCGAGCATGCCTCCCCTCATGCCTTTCCACCTGTACTAATGGCTAGTAGTCACCCATGATTTACTTCCTCCGTGTTGACCTAGGGATGGATTGACATGGACACTAGGAGTGAACGAATCATCTTTTACCACATGATACATGACTTTAAAAAAATCCCATTATGAAACATTTCACTATTTAGAAATTGAATAGCTGAGAAGCAAAAATAACATTGCATTTTAATCTTAACACACCACAGCAATCTCAACTGTAGATTTAACATAGAATCATTTTAGACTAAGATATAAGGATAACAATAGTGTAGGTTAAGCAAGAAGAACTACAAAAGTTGTAAATATATTATCTTTTCACTAAATCTATAACAATGAGTAGTATAAATCAGGATGAAACCAAGTGAGACATAAAATTCTTCTCATTCACATTCCACATCACTTGTGGATGATGTTTGCCATCCCTATGAATTGAATAAAAAGCTTTATGGAAGAATTGGTAAACTTAGAGTCATACATCAACCATCAAAATGAGGAGAAAAAAATCTAAAAAGAATAACCAAAAGGTAAGGCAAATGCATAAGATACATGATATAACATAGGAAAAAGATTTTACCCGATGGCAAAATGCAAACACCTAGTAGTAATTCATTTAGAATTTTGGAACCAAATTGGAAACTATTCATCCAGTATTAACATAATGGAGAATTAACTTAAGTGGATCTACTAATGTACACTGTTGATACATAATATACTAAAAAACACGGAAGCATTAGGACATGAGAAAACAGTTGATTGATGCACATTGTTTTGCCAAATCTAGGTTCCTGAACATAATTTTTTTTCTATTTTTACATACCAAAAGAATACTAAAAAATTCCTTTTTTGAAAATATATATTATGATATGCAACATATTAGGCACATTTCACAAATTCTACCACCATGAGCAGACCTCAAAACATTAAATAATCATTCATGATAAAAAAATAATAAAAACATATGAAAAAGAATCTGTTGTTGGTATACATGTAAAGATAAATAATAAAATAATAATAGACCCTTAAGAAAGGTAGGTTAATGTTTAATCATTCATGAGGATAATAGCATTTGTATGCCGTTAAAATTTTAATCTTTGAAATTTTTAATACTTTTAACCGCGCATAAAAAGTGTGCTATTAATATTTATTTTTAATAATGTTAGTTTTTTTGTACATCGTTATCTGTATAAACATAATATTTTTTGGTACGTCGTTATTTATAATAGCATTTGTATGCAGTTAAAATTTTAATATTTGAAATTTGTAATCCTTTAACCGTCTATAAAAAGTGTGCTATTAATATTTATTTTTAATAACGTTAGTTTTGTGTGCGTATTTGTATAAGCATAATACTATATATAGTGTATTTGATTGAGTGCGCCGTAAAAATTATTATTAACGGTGTGCCCTAATTAATATTGTGTGCCATTGATGATACGTTACAGAAAGTTATTTTTATTGTAGTGAGTATTAAAACTGCTGATATTGGGTACTTTTAGCAATGATTCTGTGTCAAACACTGCTATTAATCATTTCTATTACTTTAACTTCTAAGAATAATTATCAAACTGTTCCTACCGAATACTTTTAACATTGTTTTGTATAAAGTGTTATTATAAACTACTTCTATTGCTCTATAATTTTAGATTTGGTTTTCAAATTGCTCCTATTGCATAGGTTTAGCACCAATTTGCATAAACTATTACGGTAAACCGCTTCTAATGATACAACTATTAGAAGTAATCTTAAAATCGTTGATAATAGCTACTTTTTAAAAGTGATTCTATATCAAACACTACTACTAACCGCCCTTAATGATATAACTATTAAAAGAAATCTTGAAACTGTTGTTGATAATAAGTATTTTTAGCAACGGTTCTATATCAAACACTTTTACTAATCGTTTCTATTACTCTAACTTCTAGGAGCAATTTTCAAACTGCTCATATTGAATTCTTTTTACAACATTTTGTATAAAGTGCTCTTATAAACCACTTCTATTGCTCTAATATTTGAGAATTAGTTTTTAAACGGTAGTTATTGTATAGTTTTAACATCGATTTGCATAAACTGTTACTATAAATAGCTTTTAATGATACAACTATTAAAAGTAATCTTAAAACTATTAATATTGGATACTTTTAACAACGGTTCCGTATCAAAAGTTGCTATTAATCGTTTCTATTATTTTAACTTCTAGGACTAGTTTTCAAATTGACACCTACGTCAGCACTTCCTAATCCTTGATCTCCACCACTAGAGACACAAGGCCTTTATGTGCTTTTCATCATATATATATATATATATATATATATATATTCCATAGAACTTGCCTCAGACTCTTAGAAGAGATTAATAAGGTAGTACATTATCATCATCATCAGCAAACTTGATTTCCCCTGAAAGGTGCTCATAGATCTCCGTCAAGTGCCCTTATTCTTGTGAGCCTCGAGACAAATCATAAAGGGAGGAAGGTGATCAAGATTGGCATGGAAATAGATGATTTTTTATTTTTAATTCTGAATTTCTTGTGGGAATTAAAAAATAACACTGATTCAAGACATGACATGGTCCAACAGCATACATGCCTTCCTTTACTCTTATCTTTGATAATCCATTTGTTTATCAATAAATTGTCAACTCATTTAGTTTAGACAATTTATACATGTGATTATTATTAACCACTCTATCAATCTTTATCTTTTTATGAAATCTTAATTATCAAATTAGTACAAATCTCCCGTAATTGTGAGTTGATTTATAAACAATAGTTGTTGTTTTTCAAATTAACTTAAGTTTTTAAAATCAAAACTTTTGACGGTTTTAAATTAGTAGCCACCTTTTATTGAAAATGTTAGTGTGTGAACTTATGTGCTAAGACATTCCTTATATATTTTATGGATAATTATTTTATAAAGGTAAGTATTTATCGTTAACCATTTATATACTTTTCTATGTATATGATTAATGACAAAGTTCTACGGATTAATGAGTATATTAATTTGAAAATAGTCCTTGATCGGAGAGATATCTAGAGAAGATATATATATTTAGATCAACGCTAAGTATGACTAGGTCGAGATAGATCAAGAGACAGATATCCAAGTTGTACTTAGGATGCCTTGGGCTTAGAGGTACATTGGATACTGTAGGTGCAGCGGAGGCCGGCAAGAGGGGGGGTGAATTGCCTGCACAAATTAGACAAATTAAACTACCCTCCTCGGATTTTTCAACTCGAAAGTGCTATAGCAATAATAATAAAATTAAAACAATAAATCTAGAGACTCGGAAGTTAACCTGGTTACAACCAAGAATATTGTTAATCCAGGGCGATGAAAAGGGCACACTAAAAAATCTCCTTCTCTGAAGACGGAGAAGCCTTTTACACTCTTACAGCTCAGAACTATTGCTAGTAATTGATTGCAGAGTTGATGGAACAATTGATATCTAATTCCTAGTTCCAGAGGCCTTTATATAGCCTCTGGAAATTCTATCTCGGATGTCCGAGGTGCCTCCAATAGAGGTCCAAGGCGCCTCCATCGAGAGAGTGGATAAAACTTTATCCGAAAGCTTAACGTTCACTTCTGCCAGGTCCGAGGTGCCTCCAACAGGCATTGAAGGCGCCTTCAAGCTGGAGGCGCCTCCAAGCTGGCTGGCAGCTTTTTCCAGCTTGCTTGCTTTTTTGCTTCATCTTCCGAAGTCCCGTTCTTTTGGGTGATTCCGGCCAACCGAAATAGGGCTCACCCGAACCTAATTTTCGGCCTTCTCTTCGAGCAGCCTTCCTCCCGGCTTAACGTCCCTCGAACGTCGCGCACGTTCTCCTCACCCACCGGTGTACTCTTCCGCAGCTCTCTCGTCCTTCGGACGCACCGAGCCCGTCGGCTCCCTTCCCGTGTCGTCCTTCTCGCTAGCTGCGTCTTCCGCTTGACTTTCTGCGCTCCTAAGCTCCTGCACACTCAGACACAGGGGTCAAACACAAAGCAGAACCTAACCAACTTGGTTGATCACATCAAAACACCCGCGGGGTCCAACAATCTTCCCCTTTTTGATGTGCATCAACCCAAGTTCAAGTTAGGGTAAAAAAATAGACAAATAGTAATTTTAAAGAGAATTACTAAACTAACATTTTAAGCATAAATTTGCAATAAGTAAAATTGCAACTAAATAAAAGTTTAAGAGAAATTTTTTTTTGAAAAAATTATCTCCCCCTAGACTTGTACTAATCTCTCCCCCTTTGATCACAACAAAACGGGGTAAGAGTATGATATTTAAAAATATTTAGTAGATTTTTAAGTTAGAAGAATTTTGAATAAGATGAATTTTTCAAAATTTTCTAAACATAATAGAATTTTTCAAAATAATTTCTAAGTCAAAATTAATTTTTTGGAATTTTCAAAAAAAATTTAAGTAAACTAATTTTTTAGAATTTTTCAAAAATGTTAAAAAAAACTTACAAAGCATTATTTAATTCTAGTTTAATGCTTTTCCAGAAAGTTAATTAAATATTTTATTTCAATATTTCAGCTTCTAGGTCGTGGCGAGGCACTAGGCCTTCTTGGTTATTGGAGCAACAACCACTTCCTTAGACAAAGCTTCATAAAGAAATTCTTTGTTTAATTTTCTCTCTTGAAAGCCTTAATTAAATAAATTAATTTAACATAGATTTCGGAACCCAATAGAAGTTCCTTCTTACAGGATTATTCAAAAATTTAGGGGGTACATATTTCTTGGGCACTCTTCTAAGTTGACCCTGATGGTTTCTAATGTACCAATTCAATTTTCCATAAATTCTAATTTTTATTTTGGAAATTTTTTAAACATGCATTATTTTTTAATTTTTCAACTTCAATTTTTAATTTTTTATTTTCTGATTTTAGATTATCGTACATCTCAAATGGACATGCTTTTGCTAATTTCATTTTCAATTCAGTATTTTCTTTTTCTAATTTAAACAAATCTTTAGAAAGAGATTTGATAAATTTAAACGACTGAGTAGGGGTTAGAGCACGTACCTTACTTACCTGATTTGGTGATGCTTCCCCTTCACTGTAGCTTTCCTCTTCTGATGTACCTCCCCCTTCATCTATGCTCATCTCTGAGCATGACTCTTCTTCCATCTGATGGTTAGCCATTAGCGCTAATCCCGAGAAGGCTTCGACGTCTGATTCGGAAGACGACGAATCTGACCAAGTGGCCTTCAGGTTCTTGTACTTAGAGGTTTCTGGCTTCTTGTACTTGACCTTTTCCTTTCTTTCTGCTTGCTCTTTAATTTCGGGCAGTCATCCTTGATGTGCCCTTCTACGTTGTAGTTGTAGCAACGAACCGTTATTCTTTTTCGCTCATGCTTCTGCGATCTAAATTTGTTAGATTTAAAAAACTTATTAAATCGTCTTACCATTAATGCAACTTCGGATTCGTCGATCGAGGCTTCGGAGTCAGAATCGTTTGTTCTTACCTTCAAGGCAATGTTCTGACTTGCTTTCTCCACTTTAATGGGCTCTGCAATCCGAGATTCGTGAAGTTCAAAGGTAGAAAACAAATTTTCTAAAGTACTTACCTCGAAGTCCTTAGAGATGTAATATGCATTTCTGGGGAAGGCATTGAGAGCGTACCGGATTGAGTCCCGGTTCGTTACTTCTTCTCCAAGGTTGGTTAGTTGAGTTATTAACTCCTTGATCCTTGCTTGGAGCTGCACTACCTTCTCGCCGTTGTTCATCCGAAGGTTCGTTAACTGGGTCCGTCGGATGTCGCGCCTCACTAGCTTAGCTTCCGAGGTACCTTCGTGAAGCTCCAGGAATTTTTCCCAGAGGTCTTTCGCGGAGTCGTAGCTTCCAATTCGACTTACCTCTTGTGGTGGCAACACGCTAAGCAGGTGAAATTTTGCCTTTCCGTTGGCGACAAAATCAGCTTGCTCCTTCTTGCTCCACGTGTTTTCTTCTTTATCTTTTGGAACTGCATAGCTATATTTCATAATTAAGCAAATGTCAAATTCTGTCTTGAAAAATACCTCTATCCGGCGTTTCCACGTCGCGAAGTCTCCATCGAACTTCGGGGAATGAATATTCGCTTCGTCCATCGTCTTGATCGTTGTGCTTCAGTCGGTGGTTAGTCCTTCTGAGGCAGTCTGGCTCTAATACCAATTGTAGGTGCAGTGGAGGCCGGCAAGAGGGGGGTGAATTGCCTACACAAATTAAAGCTACCCTCCTCGGATTTTTCAACTCGAAAGTGCAATAGCAATAATAATAAAATTAAAACAATAAAGCTAGAGATTCGGAAGTTAACCTGGTTACAACCAAGAAGGTTGTTAATCCAGGGCGATGAAAAGCGCGCACTAGAAAATCTCCTTCTCTGAAGGCGGAGAAGCCTTTTACATTCTTACAACTCAGAACTATTGCTAGGAATTGATTACAGAGTTGATGGAATAAATGATATCTAATTCTTAGTTCCAGAGGCCTTTATATAGCCTTTGGAAATTCTATCTCGGATGTCCGAGGCGCCTCCAATAGAGGTCCAAGGCGCCTCCATCGAGAGAGTGGATAAAACTTTATCCGAAAGCTCAACGTTCACTTTTGCCAAGTCCGAGGCGCCTCCAACAGGCATTGAAGGCGCCTCCAACAGGCATTGAAGGCGCCTTCAAGCTGGAGGCGCCTCCAAGCCTGATAGAGGCAGCTCCAAGCCTGATGGAGGCACCTCCAAGCTGACTGGCAGCTTTTTCCAGCTTGCTTGCTTCGTCTTCCGAAGTCTCGTTCTTTTGGGTGATTTCGGCCAACCGAAATAGGGCTCACCCGAACCCAATTTTCGGCCTTCTCCTCGAGCAGCCTTCCTCTCGGCTTAACATCCCTCGAACGCCGCGCACGTTCTTCTTGCCCACCGGTGTACTCTTCCGTAGCTCTCTCGTCCTTCGGACGCACCGAGCTCGTCGGCTCCCTTCCCGTGTCGTCCTTCTCGCTAGCTGCGTCTTCCGCTCGACTTCTTGCGCTCCTAAGCTGCTTCACACTCAGACACAAGGGTCAAACACAAAGCAGGACCTAACTAACTTGGTTGATCACATCAAAACACCCGCGGGGTCCAACAGATACAACCCATTTATGATGAGACCATATATTAAGTATCATTGGTCATTCCTCTTATAAAGGAGTGTAACTGATCTTTTGACTTGAGAATCAAGTAAAACAATTAATTTGGTGATGATGCATGATCCTGTCCGAATCGTCGAACCAAAGGACGCTGGGCACGTGGCGCTTTCCTAGTCGATGTCGCAGGCCTTCGAAGCTCCGGCGATCCTGCACAGAAGTCGGGCCGGGAAGGGGTTCCCGGCGGCGACCCTCCAACGCTCAAGTCAGGCAAAACTCAATAGAGAGAAAGGGGCTCCAAAACTCGTAGCGTGCGTACCTCCGGCGAAGTAAGAGGTTCTTTATATAGAGAGGTGAAAGAACTAATGCACGTCCACCGAGGTGCATACGTGTCTGCAACCCATACCCCGGTATGCACCTGTCAGAGAGCTTACCTGACGCCATACTACAACAGTCCCATTGCGCCTTCGATGGGACAACAGGACACCCCGTGGTCAGACTAGGAGTATGGCCTAGCCATATGACTTGACGACTGTCAGAAGATGTTCCCCCTTCTTTGGGAGTCCGTCCGGCCGGCCCCTCCTCCTTTTATGCGCTGGTCGGACGGCACTCACCTCGCGTCCGGCCTGCCGTTGACATTGGTGTGCTGGGGATATTTCCAGTAGGCGCTATGTAGAGACTGTTAGCAGTGTCATTTTCTCCTGGTTCTTCCGCTCGGCTCTTAACTATTGTTTCGACAGAGCGTCGGAACCCCTACCCGGTCGGGGCGCCTTTTATTACCGAATGTCCCTTGGTCGGCCGATCGGTCTTATCCATTTCTTCCAAGTCCGGTCGGCTCACCCTTCTCCGGCGGGCTACTTGGGCATTTGACCTCCACGTGGCGTTGACCCCTCGTTCGGGGGTCACGGGCTCTTACCACCGGATCACTTGCCTTCCCCTCGAGTCTAGTCGAAGGAGGCGAAATCTGACTGACTGGACTGCCTATCTGACTGAGCAACGATCGCTGCATTGGGCCGCTCGGCCAGGCATAAGGATGCTCATCCGTTCGGCGGCATCTTGTCCGTGCCTTGTGTTTTCTTGGAATCCATGTCCGATGCTCTCCCCTACTATCCATCACGTGCGCTGCGCACGGTAAGGGGAGCTCATTAAATGCGGCCAATATCCCGATGACACGTGGCGATCGTGCGTTCGTCAGCGTATGGCGGTGGCGTCACTTCCGATGGGACAACCGCCGTTTGAAATGAACGGCTGGATGACTACCTTGATATCGGTGACCTGCATCGGACGGTGGAAATTGATGGCGGCCGCCCCTATAAAGCTCCCGACCCCTGCTCTTCGCCGCACTTCGACCTCCTCGTTTCCAGACATCCCGCTGCTCCTCCTCTCGCCGGCGACCCTGCGTTTCGGCTTTCCGGCGACCCTACAGCGTCTTCAGACCGTCTTCCTTGCTCGTAAGACCTTTTTTCTCGCTCCCAACGTTTTCTTCTTTCTGTTAATCGCCTCCTTCAGTCGGTTTCCATCCATTCCTCGCTTGAACCTTCCCCTTTTGTCCCGCATTCTTGTCTTTCGATCATGACCAGTACTTCGCAGTCGACCGGCGGTGCTCCGGGTCTTTGGTATTCGGCCATGGAAAGCAGGTTCGACGAGGAGGACGCCTTGCGCCTTACTCGAACCTATGACCTGCCGACCGACCACCAAATAGTGTTAGCCACACCGGCCGATCGGCCTCATGAACCGCCGTCCGGCACAGTTCTTTTCTTCCGAGACCAATTTCTGGCCGGACTGCGTTTTCCACCCCACCAATTTTTCTTACAAGTTTGCAATTATTTTCGCATTCCGCTCGGCCAGGTAGTTCCCAACTCTATTAGGCTCCTGAGCGGAGTGATAGTTTTGTTCAAACTGAACGGCATCCCCTTAGACCCAAAAATTTTCCACTACTTTTTTTATCCCAAGCAAGCCGAGTGGGGCACCTTTGTTTTCCAGTCTAGGATAGGTTTCGTCCTCTTCAATAACATGCCGAGCTCCAACAAACACTGGAAGGAGCATTTTTTCTATATACGTTTTCCCGAGCGGCCAACTTTTCGTACCAAGTGGCAGACGGCGCTGCTGGCGCAACCGGAGCTCGGCAAATTTAGAGGCGACGCGGCCTACCTTCATGCAGCCGAACGGCTAGTTGGTCAGCGCTATCATATTGACAAGCTGCTCCTTCCGGGTGTAATGCACATATTCGGCTTGTCTTCTACCCCAGTCGATCTGCCCTGTAGCATGAGTAAGTTCCCTTATCCTCCCGTTTATTTTGTTCTAACTGATTTATTTCTTGCTTCTGCAGCTGAAGTCATGTGGCGTGCTAAGGCGACCGAGAAGCTCAAATTGAAAGCCGCTCAGATCGAGGCGGTGAAGAACAAAGAGGTCGCCGAGCGGGGCTTGGCTCCATCCGATCCGGGCCGAAGAAGGTGAGGGACTCCAACCGCCCCTCGAGCCTTAGATGCCCTGCCTCTCACGATGAGTGGGTGACATAGAACCTTCAGAAGCCGGGGTGGAGGTTTCGACGAGGATGTGCCGCCACGCCTTTGGAAGCGCCGACGGCGAATCGCATCCGCCTCAACTCTATTTGATGAACCACGACCGAGCGGGCGCGGATGCTCGGTGTTGTCGGACGGTTTCCTAGAGTACCCGACCCACATGGCTCTCCAGGGCAAGCTCCGAGTTGCCGCCATCGTCCTACAAGAACTCTGCGCCCGTATCAGGTGGCGAAGCTTCCTCCTCGTCCACCGGTGGGCGTCGTAAGGCCGGCGCTTCTCGAGTGGCCGGCGGCGAACTTAATTAAAACCGTTCGCGCCTTCCTTGAGGCGTACATGGCTGGTCTTCGATCGGCCAATGGTCCCTGACGAGCGAATCACCTTGACGGACCCTCTTGCCTAAGCTTGGGTGGACGCTCGGCGTCGAATAGCCAAAATGACTCCCGGGCAGCTCGGCGACAGCAATCTACAACAGGCCACCGGGGTATGCTCTGTTTCTTTGTTTACGTATTTAAATTATGTTTTTACCTGTCCACATTTGCTAGCAGAACTGGGTAGAGCAGATCGCCATTAGCGATCGATTGGCCGAACTGGAGGACGAGTAGAAAAAACAAAAAGCTGCAGGGGGTGCCGGGCCGTCGACGACCGCTCTGGAGAAGGCCAAAAAACTACTGGATGCCGAACGGAAAAGGGCTTCCGATCTGGCGAGCAAGGTCGTTCGTCTTGAGGCGATGATCAAGCAATGGGATAAGGAGATCAAGACGGCGACCACCCGGAAGCTCCAGGCCATCGATGATATGGACCGAATGAAGGTGGAGATCCGAGGGCTCGAGCAACGCATCAAGGATCTGGATGCTCTGCTGGCTACCAAGAAGGAGAGCCGCTCGGCCGATCTCCAAAGATTTGATGGAGACTTGAAGGATCTCCAAGCCGCCAGCGACGCTGCCCACGCCGCGCTCAAAGAATATCAAGAGGGGGAGTCAGCCCGTTCAGACGAAGTGAGGAAGGCGTATCTCCGCTCGGAAGATTTCGGAGAGAAGTTTACTGACAAGATATCCCTCACTTTCGAAGAAGTGATCAAGGCGGCGGTAGATTACCTGAAGACCAAGGGCCACCTGCCCGCTGAGCTGGCCATCCTCCCCGAGGACCTCGCGACCGTGATGGGCGCCATCCAAGACACTCTTTTTGACTTTGACGCGTGATAAGCGTTTTTTTTTGAACTTTTTTGTATTCCAGCCGTTCGGCTCAACTTATTTTTGTAGTAACTTTTTTGGTTCACCCAGTGCATAATAGATAATATTTTCTGTTCCTCCAACTTCCGTTTTGACAAGAAATTTTTCTTTCGTCACATTTTAAGTGTTCCTTATAACTCCTCCGCTCGGCTTTACGCTATAACGTGGACTCAAGCCGCTTGCCTTCAATAACATCTTTCACCATGCAACTAGGTAGCCGCTCGGCGCTCGAACGTCATTCGTTCACTTGCTCACATTTTTAATTCTAATTAACCATCTCTAGCTTTGCGCCTTATCTCAAAGGGGTTTGCACTAGATTCTTGCAATGCGAACCGCTCGGATGTTTATAGACGCCGGCTCGTCTCTCGATATTTAACGTCGGAGCTCGACGGTCTTCCGCTCGGACGTTTATAGACGCCGGCTCGTCTCTAGATATTTAACGTCGGAGCTCGACGGCTTTCCGCTCGGACGTTTATAGACGTCGGCTCGTCTCTCGATATTTAACGTCGGAGCTCGACGGTCTTCCGCCGGGCGTTTATAGGCGCCTCGTCTCGATATTTAACGCCGGAGCTCGGCGGTCTTCCGCTCGGGCGTTTAGACGCCGGCTCGTCTCGATATTTAACGTCGGAGCTCGGCGGTCTTCCGCTCGGGCGTTTATCTGCCCCTCGATATTTAACGTCGGAGCTCGACGGTCTTCCGCTCGGACGTTTATAGACGTCGGCTCGTCTCTCGATATTTAACGTCGGAGCTCGACGGTCTTTCGCTCGGAAGTTTATAGACGTCGGCTCGTCTCTCGATATTTAACGTCGGAGCTCGACGGCCTTTACGGCTAACTTTTAACTGATTATATACGCCCTGCCGAGGGGCGAGGGGTCTTCGCTATCGAGCGTGCGGCTCGTACAATATACCTCCGGCCTAACGGCCCGGGGCCTTCACGCAGTAAGTCGTTCGGTGGATAATGCTCAATGCCTTTTCATCTTTTGCTTCCTGCATTACAAGGACGCAGGCGACTAGTATTTACATAAAAATGAATTACATTCATGCACCTTTCATCCAGCTCGATAAGGCTGGAGATGATTTGCACTCCACGGTCGATCCAGCTGCCGCCCGGCTTCATCCTCCAAATAATATGCGCCCGAGCGGAGCTTTTCAATAACTTTGAAAGGGCCCGCCCACGGTGCCTCCAATTTGCCGACGTCGCCGACCGACTTGACTTTCTTCCAGACAAGATCGCCAACCTGGAATGATCTGGGGATTACGCGGCGATTGTAATTTTGCTTCATCCGTTGCCGGTACGCCATCAGCCGGATGGACGCCTTGGCTCTTTCCTCTTCGACCAGATCTAGCTCTGTGTTCCTCCGCTCGGCGTTGCCCTCATCATAGCTTTGGATCCTAGCGGATTCGACTCCGACTTCAACAGGAATGACTGCTTCACCGCCATACACCAAGTGGAAAGGCGTGACGCCCGTCCCTTCCTTTGGAGCCGTTCGGATGGCCCATAAGACGCCCGGCACTTCATCTGGCCAACTTCCTCCCAAATGGTCGAGCCGAGTGCGCAAAATACGAAGAATTTCCCGATTGGCCACTTCGGCTTGACCGTTGCTTTGGGGATAAGCCACGGACGTGAAGTGTTGCTCGATGCCGTAGCTTTTGCACCAATCCTCTAGCATCTTCCCTGTGAATTGCCGCCCATTGTCTGAGACCAATCGGCGAGGGATGCCGAACCGACATATGATGTCTTGCCAGATAAATTTTTTGACCATCTGTTCGGTGATCTTGGCTAGCGGCTCGGCCTCCACCCACTTGGAGAAATAATCAACCGCCACTAGCAAAAATTTCCGCTGCCCGGTCGCCATCGGGAATGGACCAACAATATCCATTCCCCATTGATCGAACGGACAGGAAACTGTTGATGCCTTCATTTCTTCTGCCGGTCGGTGGTTGAAGTTATGGTACTTTTGGCATGAAAGACACGTCGACACTGTCCGAGCGGCATCTTCTTGTAAAGTCGGCCAAAAGTATCCAGCTAGCAGGATCTTCTTAGCTAGTGCTCGTCCGCCTGGGTGTCCTCCGCACGATCCTTGATGTACTTCTTGGAGGATGTAAACCGAGTCCTCCGAGCTCACGCATTTCAACAACGGGCGTGAGAAAGCCTTTTTGTATTAAAGCTGATCGTCGATGAGTGTGAACCGACCGGCTCCCCTCCTTAGCAGCTGGGCTTCATACTCATTGGATGGTGTGGCGCCCGAGCGGAGGAATTCTATGACGGGTGTCCGCCAGGCGCTTGGAAATGTGAGGCCTTCCATCCGGTCGACGTGCGCCACCAACAGTACTTTTTCAATCGGCTGCTGAATGGTGACCGGCGTTATTGAGCTCGCAAGTTTGGCTAACTCATCAGCTGCTTGATTTTCTACTCTGGGTATCTTCTGGACAATAATTTCTCTAAAATCGGCTTTGAGCTTCTCGAAGGCTTCAGCGTAGAGCTTGAGCCGAGCACTATTGATTTCGAAGGTACCAGAGAGTTGCTGAGCGGCCAACTGCGAATCCGAGTGAAGCGTTACCCGACCGGCTCCCACATGCCGGGCAGCCTGCAAGCCAGCTATGAGGGCCTCATACTCTGCTTCATTGTTGGTAGCCTTATAATCCAGCCGGACGGATAAGTGCATCTTTTCTTCTTGAGGGGAGAGCAACAATATTCCAATCCCGCTTCCAAGCCGAGTGGACGACCCATCCACATATATTCTCCACATAGCTTCCGGCTCTGGCCTTTGCACCTCAGTCACAAAATCGGCTAAGGATTGCGCTTTGATCGCCGAGCGGGGCTGGTATTGGATGTCAAATTCACTTAACTCCGTCGTCCATTTGATGAGCCACCCGGATGCTTCTGGATTCAGTAACACACGTCCGAGCGGGCTATTGGTCTTGATGATGATAGTATGCGCCAGGAAGTATGGACGGAGGCGCCGAGCGGCGAGGATCAGAGCAAAAGCCAGCTTCTCAAGCCCAGTGTAGCGAGATTCAGCATCTTTTAAAATATGACTAAGGAAATACACGGGCTCTTCTCAGCTCGTCCTCACTAAAGCCGAGCCGATTGCATGCTCGGTTGAAGATAAGTACATATAAAGCGGCTCACCAGCAGTCGGCTTGGCTAATACTGGGAGAGAGTTCAGATAGGCCTTCAAGTCTTCGAACGCCCGATCGCATTCTTCATCCCAGTGAAACTTAGTGGCCTTGCGCAATATTTTGAAGAAAGGGAGGCTCCGGTCGGCAGTTTTGGAGATGAACCTGGAGAGAACCGTTATCCGACCGGTCAAACGCTGCACTTCCCTCGTGCTTCTCGGTGGCGGCATGTCTTGCAGGGCTTTCACCTTGCTGGGATTTGCTTCAATACCCCGTTCGGTCATGATGTAACCCAAGAAACGTCCTCCTTTCGCTTCGAATAGACACTTCTGGGGATTTAGTTTAACGCCATACCTCCTCAGTGTTCGGCAAGTCTCCTCCATGTCCTCCAGGAGATCGGCCGCTCGGACGGATTTGATGAGAATGTCGTCCACATATACCTCTAGATTCCGCCCGATCTGTTCTCTGAACACTTTGTTCATCAAGCGCTGATAAGTGGCTCCCGCATTTTTCAATCCGAACGGCATCACCTTATAGCAATAGGTGCCGTCGGCCGTCACAAAGCTGACTTTTTCTTGATCTTCACGGGCGAGCGGCACTTGATGATAGCCTTGGTAAGCGTCAAGCATACATATTAATTCGCAGTAGGCCACCACTTGATCTATCCAAGGCGGGGATAAAAGTCTTTCGCAAGCTTTGTTGAGATTCCCGAAATCTATGCATACTCTCCATTTGTTGCGGCTTGGAGACTAATACTCGTTCATGACCGACTCGGGCGCACCTCGTATATGGCGGCTTCGGGAGCTTCTCTACCTCACGGATGATGGCATTACGCTCGTACTGAAATCTCTTTTCTCGCTTTACCGTGGGCGTCCGGTCGGACATGTAACTCGTCTTTGCGCTTCGCTAGGCGAAGGCAGCTCATGTGTCGACGATCGAAGACATCATGATTTCTTTGGAGGCATTGGATCACTCCTTCCTTCTCCTCCGGATCGGACGCAATAAAAGTCGTGGCCTCCGATCGGGTTGGGTGAATCTGTACCTCCTCTTTTCTTCATAAATTAAAGAAGGTGGCTTCTCGGTGATGGCGTTTACTCGATTGAGCGGAATTGGCCTCTTCTCGGACCATCTCGATGTAGCATCGTCGAGCGGTCAGCGATCTCCCGTACTTCTCCCACTTTGTCCTCCACGGGAACTTGATCTTGATGGAAGGTTGAGACGATCGCTCGGAATTATTTGGCGCGGTCATCCCAAAATGACGTTGTAGGGCGAGGAGAGTCGACCACCACAAAGTTTGTTGTCCTTGTCCTCTGGCGGCTCTTCTCCCGTGAGGTAGCCACCGGATCTGTCCGGGTGAACCGTTCAAGTAAACCCGTAGGCGGAGTTGTCATGGGTATGACTCGGCTCGATCAATTTGCAGCTGATCGAACACCTTCTTGAATAAGATGTTGACTGAGCTCCCTGTGTCAACAAATACGCGATGAATAGTATAATTGGCTATTACTGCTTTGATGAGAAGAGCATCGTCGTGGGGTACTTCAACTCCTTCCAAGTCCCCTGGCCCGAAACTGACTTCCGGTCCGTTCGCCCGCTCTTGGTTGCAGCCGACCGCATGAATTTGGAGCTGCCGGACGCTTGCCTTTCTAGCTCGATTGGAGTCTCCTCCAGTCGGCCCGCCAGCAATAACGTTGATCTCGCCTCGGGAAGTATTGCTTCTATTTTTCTCTTCCCGAGCGGACGGTCGGGATCGTTCTCTGGACGCTCGGCGATTCTCCTGCCTTGGAGAACGATGCCGATCGGGGGCCTGTTGCTGCGGCCTATCGGTTCGTGTCCGTTCGGCGTCATGAGTTCTCTGCCGCCTGTCGACTGAGGGAGACCATCGTCCGGCATTCCGAGGCACGGGATGAGCCACGAAGGGAAAACTTCGACAATCCCTTGTATTATGCGTATCCGTCCGGTGGAAGGAGCAGAACATCGGGGTCCATTTCTTCTTTGGCTTTGGCCGAGCGGCAGCTACCTCTTGCACGTGGGATCGGCTATGGGGGGCTCGGATTGCTTCAGCCCTCGGTCCTCTGGGCGGCTGATGAGCGGCATGTTGTTTCCGCTCGGACGGAGGGGGCCGCTCGGTTGGAGTTTCTTTTTTCCTGGCCGCTTGCGCTTCTTCCACGTTGATGTACTCGTTAGCCCGGTGTAGCATGTGATCATAATCCCGGGGCGGCTTTCGGATGAGCGATCGGAAGAAATCTCCATCCACTAGGCCTTGTGTGAAGGCATTCATCATAGTTTCCGAGGTGGTCGTTGGAATGTCCATCGCCACTTGGTTGAACCGCTGGATGTAACCTCGAAGCGATTCACGGGCTTCTTGCTTGATGGTAAACAGGCTCACGCTTGTTTTCTGGTAGCGTCGGCTGCTCGCAAAATGGTGGAGGAAGGCCGTTCGAAAATCCTTGAAGCTCGTGATGGATCCGTCCGGCAGCCTCCGAAACCACCGTTGAGCCGACCCGGAGAGGGTGGTGAGGAAAACCCGACACTTCACCCCATCTGTGTATTGATGTAGGGTTGCCGTGTTGTCAAACTTACCCAAATGATCATCTGGGTCGGTTGTCCCATTATACTCGCCGATCGTCGGAGGCACGTAATGCTTGGGCAGGGGGTCTCGTAGAATAGCCTCTGAAAATTGGCGATTGATCCGCTCGGGCGATGCGTCCGCTCGGGGGGCTTTCCCCTTTCTGTCATCTCGTCTAGGCATTTCATCCGAAGAAGATCCCCTATCTCTGTGAGCTGGTACGACTTCAGGGGTGCGGAACAGGGCTCGATGAAATGCAACGGTGGCTGGTGGCGCTTCCGCTCGACCACCAGACGCTGATGTTGCTTGCTGCTCCGGCCGCTCGGCTGTGGCTTTCTGTTTTTGCTCCACGAGCTTGGCGGCCCTTATCTCGATCAGAGCGTCGAGTTCCTCGTTCGAAAGCGTCACCGTGTGTTGTCGTCCAGCCTCGTCCATTGTTTCCGATCGGATGCAGGAGCGTTCCCACAGACGGCGCCAAATTGATCCTGTCCGAATCGTCGAACCAAAGGACGCTGGGCACGTGGCGCTTTCCTAGTCGATGGCGCAGGCCTCCGAAGCTCCGGCGATCCTGCACAGAAGTCGGGCCGGGAAGGGGTTCCCGGCGGCGACCCTCCGACGCTCAAGTCAGGCAAAGCTCAATAGAGAGAAAGGGGCTCCAAAACTCGTAGCGTGCGTACCTCCGGCGAAGTAAGAGGTTCTTTATATAGAGAGGTGAAAGAACTAATGCACGTCCACCGAGGTGCATACGTGTCTGCAACCCATACCCCGGTATGCACCTGTCAGAAAGCTTACCTGACGCCATACTGCAACAGTTCCATTGCGCCTTCGATGGGACAACAGGACACCCCGTGGTCAGACTAGGAGTATGGCCTAGCCATATGACTTGACGGCTGTCAGAAGATGTTCCCCCTTCTTTACTGCTCATAATCCAGGGCGTCCGACCGGCTGGACAGGGAGTCCGTCCGGCCGGCCCCTCCTCCTTTTACGCGCTGGCCAGACGGCACTCACCTCGCTTCCGGCCTGCCGTTGACATTGGTGTGCTGGGGAAATTTCTGTAGGCGCTATGTAGAGACTGTTAGCAGTGTCATTTTCTCCTGGTTCTTCCGCTCGGCTCTTAACTATTGTTTCGACAGAGCGTCGGAACCCCTACCCGGTCGGGGCGCCTTTTATTACCGAATGTCCCTTGGTCGGCCGATCGGTCTTATCCATTTCTTCCAAGTCCGGTCAGCTCACCCTTCTCCGGTGGGCTACTTGGGCATTTGACCTCCACGTGGCGTTGACCCCTCGTTCGGGGGTCCCGGGCTCTTACCACCAGATCAATGCATAATGTACCGAATTAATTGAGATGTAGGCTTAAATGAAGAGATTGAATTACACAAGAATGAGTTCATGGTGGTTTATAGTTTATGACTATATTAATTTTATCACATTGGGTAACTAAAAATTATTGCTAGACGGTTACCTTAGTTTGTGTATGGATTTACCCTTTTTTCATATATAAAACATAGAGGGTTGCACGCATAGTACGTATACATGAACATTATCTATAATTGATTATTTTAGTGGTCATACTAAAATTAATCAATTTTATTATTCCTAAATTAAAATTAATTAGATTATTAATTATTTTTGAAATATTTGATGTTGGGACCGATTATGTAGCTAGAGGGGGGTGAATAGCTCGGTGCGCTCGTCTTGCTCTTCGTTGCTTGTTTCTTCAAGATATGCAGCGGAAAATACAAAGGAAACAAACATAACGCTAAGACTAAGGATTTACTTGGTATCCACCTCAAGAAGAGGTGACTAGTCCAAGGATCCACACACTCACGCACCCTCCACTAATAAAACACTTCTTTTCGGTAACTACTGAAGGCGGAGAAGCCCTACAAGTTCACACTACAAGAAGAAAGAACAGGGTACAAAATACAAGAAAGATCTTATAAGTTTGCACAAGGAAACCCTAACCCTAACTTTCTTCTTCAGCTGTAGATCCACCTCTTGACTTGGAAAAACCTCCAAGAACCTTCAAGAACTGGCGATCTGAACTTTGTGGAGAAGCTGTGGAGTTGCTGTGAAGATCTGAGATGAAATCGTGTAAGTTCTGCTGAAGGAATCGAACGCCTACAGCTAAATATGATGCCAACGGTCGGATCCCGATCGATTGGATTGCTCCCAATCAATCGGGGAGGCTTTGGATCAATCAACCGATCGATCCAGAGTGCCTATGTGCTCTCAGGAATTGCCTGGATCGATCGGCTGATCGATCCATCCCTTATCGCGCAGAATCGCGACTCCCAATCAATCCACTGATCGATTGGAGTCTCCCAATCGATCCACTCATCGATTGGGAGACTTTCTGTTCGCGCGACACTTCTCTCCAATCGATCCACTGATCGATTGGGAGAAGGATTGTCGTGGGGACTCGCTCAATCGATCAGCTGATCGATTGGGCATGAGCCAATCGATCGGCTGATCGATCCAGCTTATAGTTTTTGCCCAAAACCAAGTCCAAAGTCCCCTAAACCAATATCCGGTCAACCATGACCTGTTGGTACATCATGCCTAGCATCCGGTCACCCTTGACCTGCTAGAACTGGCTTACCAAGTGTCCGGTCAATCCCTTTGACCCACTTGGACTTTTCTCCTTGTGCCAAGTATCCGGTCAATCCCTTTGACCTACTTGGACTTTCCAACACCAGATGTCCAATCAGCCTTGATCCATCTGAATTTCCTCGTGCCTGGCTTCACTCATCAGGACTTCCTTCTGCCTAGCTTCACTCACTAGGTTTTTCACCTGGCTTCACTCACCAGGATTTCCTTCTGCCTAGCTTCACTTACTAGGTCTTTCCATCTGCCTAGCTTCACTTACCAAGACTTTCTTCTGCCTAGCTTCACTCACTAGGTTTTTCACCTGGCTTCACTCACCAGGATTTCCTTCTGCCTAGCTTCACTCACTAGGTCTTTCCATCTGCTTGGCTTCACTCACCAGGACTTTCACCTAGCTTCACTCACTAGGATTTCCTTCTGCCTAACTTCCCAGTTAGGACTTTCACCTGGCTTCACTCACCAGGACTTTCCAGTCAAGTATCCAGTCAATCTTGACCTACTTGACTCTTCTTCACACATGAACAATTGCACCTGCAATCTTCATGTATTGACTACATGTATTGTCAAACATCGAAACCACAACATCAAGACTCGAGCTTGACTCAATTCAAGCTTAGTCAACACGGTCAACCTTGACCTGGGGAATATTGCATTAACATTGGAAGCTATAACATATCAAGATCATGTTGGATCGAGAAACGCTAGGGGGGATGGGGTGAATAGCGCTCATGGCTTTCACTTGACGTAATTGAAAATGTAACAAGTAATGCAGCGGAATAAAATAGAAAATAATCGCGAACACAAGTTATTTACTTGTTCGGAGCCTAGGGTGACTCCTACTCCAAGGCCCACGCTCATTGAGCGTTTACGTTGGGCAACAACTATAATAGCGTTAAAGTGTTTACAAACGAAGTACAATTGACAGTAGTAAAATATACCAACGACAAACTAGAAATAGTAATCTCGAAGCTCCAAGTCGTCAGTGTCAGGTTAAGGCTTTCTCAGAACGTTTCTTTGATTAGCAACACGAAGAAGATCACTCGAAATTTATTGTCCTTAGCTGCTGGTCGAAGAAGCCTTAAATAGGCTATTGAGGGCTCCTCCAAGTCCTCATGGAGGCGCCTCAAAGGTGAAGCATTATCCCAATTTGAGCGTTGCGATGAGTCTTTGCTGCCTGCCCGTTATCCGCTTGGAGGCGCCTTAATCAACCACTAAGGGCGCCTCCAACCAAGCATCCAGGGCGCCTCAACTGTCTCTGAGGGCGCCTCTAGGCCCGCTATGCAGCCACCCCACCTTTGCACCCGAGGCACCTCAAGCTCCATATAGGTGCCTCGGGTTCTGTTCATCCGAGGCTAATCTTGCTCCTTTGTCCCTACACAACATGTTAGTCCACAACACAACCACATATCCTACAAATCAAAGTTAGCACATATAATAAACATAATAATATGAAAGTTTTGACATCCTCCGGACTGTCCGGTTCTGACTTCGGATTTCCGACCGGAAACCCTAGGTCGAACCGATGTCTACTGTTCCCTCCGCGGGGAATGCGTCTTCACCTACTCCACTCAGGAGAGTATACCTAATGTCAATCAGTCCTCCAGATCGACTGGACTTTCTGCCTAAAGTTACCACCCCCTAGGACCTAGGGTTACCACCCCCTTGGGTTTTCTGCCACCTAGGGTTACCACCCCCTAGGACCTAAGGTTGCCGCCCCTTAGGGTTTTCCTCCACCTAGGGTTACCACCCCTTAGTGTTTTCCTTCTACCTAACTGCAGTTAGGACTTTCCTGTAACTCATTCAAGCACATTAAATAACAAAACATCTTAACTTGAACCCTTTGACATAATCAAAATATAGGTTCAATCGTCGGATACTTTCTGCACCAACAATCTCCCCCTTTTTTATTATGGCAACACAGTTCAAAGTTAAGTAAAAAATATGACACCATTTAAATATGAAATTAAGAAATTTAAACATGAGCATGAATGTAAAGATTTGTAAAACTTATGCTCCTCCTTATGTTTAAATACTTAATTCTTAATTTTCTTTAACTTTGACTTTTCTCTCCCCCTTTGACATAAATCAAAAAGAATAAGGAGCGAAAAAATATTTTATGTAATTTTAAGCTCCCCCTAAATAGTAGTACTTAGCAAAATTTAGCTTTGAAAAATACTTAGCTAATTTAGAAATATTTTGAAAAATAACTAACTTTTCCAACAAAAACATAAAAACTTTTATATCTGTTTCGAAAAATAAACTTAGCTAAATCTTTATCTTTAAAATTGATTACGTTGAGAAAACATCTTGCCAAATAGCTAAGTTTTCTAACTAAGTTTAGTTTAAAAAACTTGATTAAGTATTTAGCTTAAAGCAAAAGCATAGTTAAGTTCTTAGCATTTGAAAATAATTGCTCTGGAAAACACTTAGCTAAATTTGAAAAGTCTTTGAAATATTTTGACAAGCCCTTAAAAGTATGGATAAATACTTAACTTTTAAAAGGATTTTCTTGATAGAAGTTTAGTTTAAGTACTTAACTTTAAGAGGATTTTCATAAAAGCTTAGCTTAAGTACTTAGCATTGAAAACATTTATATTTTCAACAGAGACTTAGCTAGATTTTGAAAGTAAATGTTTTGTCAAGTACTTAGCTTTCAAAACTTAACTTAAAATAGATTTTGATAAAAAGCTTTTAGCTTAAGAAAAAATTTAATAGAATCTTAGATTTAAAGTTAAAACCTTAACTAAAAAATATTTTCTTGAAAAACTTACTTAATTAAGTAAGTGATTTGAAAAATACTTGAGCTCGACTCCCTTCACTCCCCCTTGAGTAATGCCTTAATAAATTCTTAGGGTCCTAGAGTCCAAGCATGTAAGATAAAAACATTGTTAAATTTTTACATATGATTTTCCTAAATTTTTATCTCACCCATTCTAGGTTATCAAGCATGTTCATCTTATGAGTGAGTGTGAGACGGAGTTGTCTTTGTTTTAAAAAAATAAGTTTGAGTTTGAATTTCAAATGAGTAAACATTATGAATATTTTGAAAATTGAGTTTGAAATTATAATTTGAACATATGATTTGAAATTAACTTTTTAAGAAATAATTATAATATAAAGTGGGATTTTGAAATTAATTATGATTTTTTAAAAATTAATTAATTATCAAATTTTCAAATCGAGTAAGATTAATTATGGTTCTTAAAATAATTTTCAAATTGAGTGAGATTATGATTTGGAATTATAACTTTGTAAATAATGATTTTGAGTTTTGAAAATATCAAAAATAATTAATTTACTTTGGTTGAAATTAATTAGATTTTTGAAATTAATTAAAATTTTAAAATTTTTCATAAAATTAAATGAGATTTTGAAAGTAATTATGATTTTAATTTCCAAATAAATTAAGATTTTGAAATTAATTATGTTAAATTTATTAAATTGATTAAGGTTGATTAATTAGATTAAATAAAATTAGGTTGATTTTAAATTTAACTAAGTATAATCTAGATCCATCTCACCCGATTCTAAGTTGTCAATCAGGTAACCTTATGTATTTTTGTGAGATGGTTAGCTTTAATTTAGATTATATCTAAGGATTAATTTAAATCTGAGTTAGACTTAGGTTTTCTAATTAGTCAATTAAATACACATTTCTAAGATTAGCTCCCAAGCTATGACGAGACACTAGGCCTTCTTGGGTATGGGATCATCCACCACTTCTAGACAGAGCCTTTCAAAGAAAGTATATATTTAATTTTCTTTTTGAAACCCCTAAGATTAACTAAACAAGTGTAAATTACTCCTAGTTCCTTAATCTAGCCTAATCTAAACATATAAAAAAGCAGTTAAAACAAGCATCAACCAATTCTATTTTATAATAAAAAATTGTATTTTTATTAGCTCCCCCTGAATCATAACCTCGATATGGTCTATCAAGGTAATGGACTTGATCCTTGGGGACCCAATATAGGCCAAGTCCAACTCGATCGACCAAGTTAGACTTGGGGACCCATGCTTGGACTATGTTTCTATTTGATCTATTTACAAGTGACAAATAAGACCAGTATTTTCTTTTAGCTTTAAACCCTAGTCCGGATCAATTGTATACGACTTTCTATTTTCTAAGAATTAGGTCAAGATTCTTGGAACCCAATGTAAATCGTGCCAATGCAATCTTCAAATCCTTGACTTGAGTTTTCAGGCTGAAATTCTCTTCCTCAAGTTTTTGGACTTGAGTTGAGGTTCCAGTCTGAATAGGTTCAATCAAGGATTCGGAGTTAGTCACTTTTTTAAGGGATGTTACCTCCTTTAGAAGTGATTTGATTCGAATGTTGGATTTTTCTAATTTATGCATTAAATAATTGATTAAATTGTATAAGCGAGAAACACTAACAGAGGGATTAGGCCCTTCAGAAACGGAAATAGATACAGATCCGTGGCTTCTCTCGGACTCATCTTCTGATTCGTCCTCGGTTCATGAATCGGACTTGAATTCGGACTCAGTTTCGACAATATTTGCTTGAATCGGTAGTGCGAGGAAGCTTGCTTGTTCTTCTTCATTGGACTCATCTGATGATTCGGACCATGTTGCCTTTAATACCTTCTTTCTTTGTTTATTCTAGTTTGGGCAATCTGGCTTGTAGTGTCCCTTCTGATTGCAGTCGTAACATGTGACTCCAGTCTTGTCCTTTTTGGACTGGATCACCTTCTTGATGTCCTTCTTTTTGCAGAGCTTTCTTACTAAGTTGATGAGTTTTGTGGTGATCTCGTCGTCGGAATCCGGTTCTTCTTCTGGCTCCGGTTTGGTTCTGTGCTTTGTCTTAGCTTCCCGGGTTCTGCTTGTACCTGCAACCAAAGCTATACCCTTCTCGGCCGGTCATGAGTTAATCTATTCATATAATTCAAATTCTGCAAATAATTCATCTAACTTAATTAAAGAGAGATCCTTAGAAACCTTGTAAGCATCTACCATGGATGCCCACAAGGTATTCCTCATAAAAGCGTTTAGAGAATACCTAATTATGTCTCTGTTTTCTACCTTCTGTCCGATTGCATGTAGACCATTGAGGAGATCTTGAATGCGGGCATGCAGCCGGCTTGCCGTTTCACCTTCCTATAATTTTATATTATATAGTTTATTAAGAATTAAATCTCTCTTGTTTACCTTGGTGTCGGGCGTTCCTTCATGAAGCTCAATCAGCTTCTCCCATAGTTCTTTAGCACTTGTAAACGGGTTGATGCGGTTCAGCTTCTCTTTCGTCAGTCCACATTGGAGGGTGTAGGTCGCCTTGGCATTTGCTTCTACCTTTTTGATAAGAGTCGCGTCCCAGTTCTCGTATGGTATTGGCTTGCCGGTGCCGTCAGTTGGTAGGTCAAGCCCAGTTTTGACGATAATTCAGACTTCAAAGTGAGTCTGGAGATACGTCTCCATCCAGCCCTTCCAATAACAGAAGTCATCTCCGGTGAAGAGCGGTGGACGAGCGGTGCTATACCCTTCTTGGAAAACCATTGAAGATCTAGCACGAGAAACGAGAAAAGAAACGAGTCCCAGAACTTGATCCTGGATTAGTAGTACGGTTTAAAAATAGAAATAAAATACGATCTCGAGTGGTGTTGCGCCTACTTCGAGAAAAGAATCTGATTACGAAAAACTAGATCGGAAGACGGTAAGAATACCAATTCTGATGGACTCCGAAAACACTGAAAAACACCACGAAAAATTTACTTGACTGGTAGTTGCACCAAATCAAAGCGACCCCACTCTGATACCAATTGTTGGATCGAGAAGCACTAAGAGGGGGGTGAATAGCGCTCGTGGCTTTTACTTGACGTAATCAAAAACGTAACGACTAATGCAGTGGAATAAAATAGAAAACAATTGCGAACACAAGTTATTTACTTGGTTCAGAGCCTAGGGTGACTTACTCCAAGGCCCATGCTCGTTGAGCATTTACGTCGGTCAACAACTATAATAACATTAAAGTGTTTACAAACGAAGTACAATAGACAGTAGTAAAATATACCAACGACAAACTAGAAATAGCAGTCTCGAAGCTCCAAGTCATCGGCGTCAGGTTGAGGCTTTCTCAAAATGTTTCTTTGATCAACAACATGAAGAAGATCACTTGGAATTTGTTGTCCTTAGCTGCTGGTTGAAGAAGCCTTAAATAGGCTGTTGAGGGCGCCTCCATGTCCTCATAGAGGCGCCTCAAAGGTGAAGCTTTATCCCAATTTGAGCGCTGCGATGAGTCTTCGCTGCCTGCCTGTTATCCGCCTGGAGGCGCCTCAATCAACCACTAAGGGCACCTCCAACCAAGCATCCAGGGTGCCTCAGCTGTCTCTGAGGGCGCCTCCAGGCCCTTTGTGCAGTCACCCCACCTTTGCACCCGAGGCGCCTCAAGCTCCATACAGGTGCCTCGGGTTCTGTTCATCCGAGGCTAATCTTGCTCCTTTAATTTGTCCCTACACAACATGTTAGTCCACAACACAACCACATATCCTACAAATCAAAGTTAGCACATATAATAAACATAATAATATTAAAGTTTTGACAGTCTCCGGACTGTCCGGTTCTGACTTCGGATTTCCGACCAGAAACCCTAGGTCGAACCGATGCCTACTGTTCTCTCCGCGGGGAACGCGCCCTCACCTACTCCACTCAGGAGAGTATACCTGATGCCAATCCGGTCCTCCAGACCGACTGAACTTTCTGCCTAGGGTTATCACCCCGTAGGACTTAGAGTTACCATCCCCTAGGGTTTTCTGCCACCTAGGGTTACCACCCCCTAGGACCTAAAGTTGCCACCCCTTAGGGTTTTACTCCACCTAGGGTTACCACTCCCTAGGACCTAAGGTTACCGCCCCTTAGGGTTTTCCTCCTGCCTAACCGCAATTAGGACTTTCTTGCAACTCATTCAAGCACATTAAATAACAAGACAACTTAACTTGAACCCTTTGACATAATCAAAATATAGGTTCAATCGTCGAATGCTTCCTGCACCAACAGATCAAATATGGATTTATTTGATCCAAAGATGATTAATGGAAAATTTGAATAGTCACAATCATGATGATTAATAGAGATTTCGAATAGTTACAATCATGATGATTAATAGAGAATTTGAACATCTACTATCATGATGATTAATGAAGAATTTGAAGAGTCATACATCTTCATCTTTCTTGGAGGCTATAAGTAACCATCCTTGGAAAATTCTTAAAAGAAGGAACTCTCTTATCTCCATTTCTCCCTTGAAGATTTCTTCTTCGCTTTCTTCCATAAAAAGAGATTGATAGTGCTTCCAAAAGGTTTTGTCGATGATTAATGGAGAATTTGAAGAGTCATACCTCTTCATCTTTCTTAGAGGCTATAAGTAACCATCCTTGGAAAATTCTTAAAATAAGGAACTCTCTGATCTCCATTTCTCCCTTGAAGATTTCTTCTTTGCTTTCTTTCATCAAAAGAGATTGATAGTGCTTCCAAAAGGTTTTGTCGATCCAAAAGGCTAGAACCTAACATATCATGTCAATTTCGTGATCTAGTGTGTGTGAATATCGCTAGAGGAGTCACACGTGAAACTCTTACTTGTTTATGATATCATTCACTCTATCGAGAACTACGAGGTATGTTTTATTTCATGTTATTCTATTTAAAACTATATGTACCATGAAAATATCCATCATTTAAAGGAAAAATCTGATTTTAGTATATATATCTTGCTGCACTCCGATTCTCTGCCTAAGTATGACTATAATTTTATGTTTAAAAATATTTTGATAAAAAAATTAATTATAAAATATTTTGTATTTTAATTTTTTAAAAAGTTTTAAAAGGATATTGAGATGGTGTTGAATCATTTATTAATCTCTTAAATAGTCTATCTATGTGACAATCACTCATGCGATAAAACAAGGGCAACGAATCACAAACAGTGTACTTCAACTTTGATATTATTTACTGTTTGATTAGAACAGATCCAATGGTTGATAATTACTATCCCCTCTATCCCGCTCAATCTCGCTAAAATAGTCAATCCCCGCCTTCCCTTTCTTTCCTATTTAAACCACCTGTTTGTTCACCCTTTTCATCTCATCCAGCTCTCGATCTCCAAACCCTAATCTCACACTCTCTCTTCCTAAGTCATGTGATGGCTAAGACGAAGCAAATGGCATGGGAGTCTAATGGCGGCAAGGGGTCAAGGAAGCAGTTGGCGAGGAAGGTCGCGAGGAAGTCATCCCCCATGCATGACCAGTGGCTTGAAGAAGCCCCACCGCTTCCATCCGGGCATGGTGGCGTCGAGGAATATCCGGAAGTACCAGAAGAGAATGGAGTTGCTAATCTAGAAACTGTCGTTTCAGCGCCTGGTGCAACTTAGGATTTCAAGACTGCCTTCCATTTTTAGAGCTCCGTCATTGCCACCTTGTAGAAGGCTATGGAGTCCTACTTTATCAGACTCTTCGAGGACAACAACCTCTACGCAATCCATGCCAAGAGGGAGACCATTATGCCCAAGGACATCCAACTCGCCTGTCGAATCCGTAGTGAGATCGCTTAAGATCCATGGAGTAAAGCAATAAGTTATAGGCTGCCAAAATTCTTCTACAATCACTACAACAAAAACTGCAAACGACAACACCCCTACGACAACGGTTTTAAGAGAAAGCGTTGCGTATTTGCTCAAAGACAACGGTTTTTGCCAAAACCGTTGTCTTTGAACTCCCCATTAAATATAAAAGACAACGGTTTTGGAAAAACTGTTGTCATTGAGTAATTTTTTTTAAAACGACAATACTTTTTACAACGGTTTTATAAACCGTTGTCTTTATCCGCATTTTTAGCGGCTACGACAACAGTTTTGAAAAAATCGTTGTAATTGAATTTGGTCATTTCCCCCCTCGTTGTTTTCCTTTCCCTCGCTGTTTTCATTTCGGCATCGTGTTTTTCCTTCGTGCTCCCGAACCTAAGGCAATTTTTTTTCCCTCTCCTCATACAATCTCTTCACGCCTCCCCTGGATCTTCCTCCATGACAGTGTGCTCCTCTCGTTTCCCGGTGAGCGGGTTTCTGAGTTCGACGAGGCCCTTTGACCTTCCATTGCTGCTTCTTTCGCTCGTGGAACCTTTTGATCGGACGAGGTGTATTTCTTCGGCAAAGGTGGCACTCCTAGTCCGTCGATTCGTAACCTAGGTCTTGTCTTCTTTGGATTTGTGCTAGAGTCATAGTCAAGGTAGATTCATAACCTAGGTCTTGTCTTTGTTCATAAATTTTGTCTCAAAAAACAAAACCTACTTTTGATTCCACTATGCTTGTATTTGCAAGCGCAACATTCTCTTTTCTTCTTATTTTTTGCTTTTGATTTGTTTCATCATGTCATTTTCCTGCTTGTATGTCAAAGTTTATGGTGTTTGATCTCTGAAGATGTTTTTTGTTTTTTTTTAAACTTTTATTTTTGTTTATATCTTGGTGATTTTGTCATCCTCAATTGCATTTCCCAGCCGCAAAAGAACTATGGCCAGTGTAGTCACCACTCTCTTAAGCTATCATATGCTTCTTTTTAACTACATGCAGCCTCATATTACAATAATTGATGTAGGAGATTTGCCCTGTTACCGTGATTTTATTCCCGTAGGCAAGAGTCAACTTGAAGATCTAGGAGGGACTCATTATTTGAGGGAATTACTCCTTCAATGTGCCTTTTTATGCAATTGCATCTGATCCCTTTTTTGTCTGAGTTCCCAAAGTTCCTAGAGCTTTAGATTTATGTGTTTTCTGTCCAGTTAGCCATACAAATGGACTTGTTGAATTCTACTCTAAGGTGTTGGAAACTGTTAAAAGGTTTCATTGAATAAATGGTCTGTTCCCCTATGTTCTTCCAATAGGATGCACATCTGGATGGAAAGTCAATGTTGACCATGAACAAGTTTTTGAAATTTTTTTACCAGAATTTTCGCATTTTAGTATTCAAGACATATCTTCCTGCCTTTCTGGATTGGTTGGATCTGAAATCTATTTGGAATGAGCGTCTCGGTGCTATTCCTGAAGGTATCCTTGGAAACGTCTAACATTTGATGAGGCATAGTTAATGTTATCCATTGTTCCATTCTTATTATCTTTGTAGAAAATGCCTTTTCATGTGCTCTTATGTGTGGCACCATGTATTGTGACAATTATGATGCCGCTCAGGTGTGAATTTGTTGATCTTAAAGGATGATTAGAATCCTATCTTGGAAAATATGGATTGATGGTTGGCACGATGGAAAGCAAGATAGACTCTTGGAGCAGGATTCTTTTTCTCATACTTGGTTCAGTCTCGTGTTACTTATTCACCAACTTCAAGGTTCCAAATATGTGATAAAGAGATTAAGACCAATGAAAATTCTTGTAGGTCTTTAGACAAAACTGAGTCGCCTTGCTTATCACTAATTGGGAGTTGCTGACCTTACCTTTGACAACCTTTCCCATCTTGTAAAATTTTGGTGGGCATATCATCCTAATACAGATGGATATTGTTTGCTTGGTGTAATTCTCAAAAAAGGAGTGTTTGATACATCCACATGGCAGTTCTCATCTGTTTGGAAATGCCTCTCCTGTTGTGTGTGTTCTTTCTAGTTAGTCCAACATATCAAAGATGCAAGTTCTTCCAAGTATAAGCAACAGATATGAACTGTTTGCCTCTCCATATCTGTCCTTGCGTATTTGTACGATATTTATCTAGCAAGAAACCTAAACTACCAGATAAGAGATTTAGCAATCCATGGGAGACCTTTGATCTCCACTTTAAATTGTTGGTTCAGAGTTCTTTCTATTGGTTGCTCCATGCCTGACCCCTTGAGAAGCATATTGTATGCTAGAGATTGATGCACACCAAGGTGCTTGCCTATTGAGCTTGACTTGCCAACTTTTCTTCAATAGAGGAATCCAATTTAGCCGGTCACTTGCATTATAGCAATGTTAAGTTCCATTAGCATCTCATATAATGCTCATAGGAACTACGTGGCATAAGCCCCTAGTCAAATCCTTGTATTGTTTCTTTGTTTGCAAAAGCCCCCTAGAAGTACAGCTACTTGGCATATATCTATCTCAAGAATCTCCATGTTGCATCAACTCAATTGACTATGAGCACTTTTTCTATTATATGTGATCACTCAATCTCATTGGGCTTCACTTAATACATTAGTTTGGCTCTCTATCTACAACTCGTACCAATATATGAGATGAGGAAGAGTGGCAATTAAATGTCACTTCAAAGCTTGTTTCAATTATGGCCTCCTATTGGTGCATGTGGAATGTGAGAAACTAGAGGGTGTTTGAAAATGTTGGTTCCATGGCATGGATAATGTATACTTTCTTACATTTCTGGTTTTTTTTTTGTTTTGGTTTGTTTTATCTCTTATTTTCTTCTGTAAGATATTTCTTATCTGCCCCTATATTCATTTCAATTCTTATTATGCCATTTCTGTCAATAATATGTTACTTATGAGATCAATAGACATCCAAAATCAATTAAGATGATGATCTTGCTATTGCTTGACTGGAATTCTTCACTGTCTTTGTAGGTTGTAGGCATATTTAAAATCGTGGTTCTTCCCCTCTTGGGTCAGCTAGCAGATGAATATGGGCGTAAACCACTACTTCTGATTATTGTTTCTACATCCATAGTGTCATTTGGTATGATTTTTTATTCCTTAGTTAACGCTAGCTTTGTTATTCATGTGATATATATAAGTCATTTTGTTCATGTAATCTGGCATGATCAGTTTCAGTAAAGAGTATTTAAATAATTCTTTTTTTATTTTTCTAAAATATGCTCTTCGTAATCTTCTTAAATAAAAGCAAGGATAGTTTAATTTATCAAAAAGAGCAATAATGGAAGTTATTATCATTAAAATTCATTTTGGAGCACATGAGAATGCCTTAGTGTGGCAAAAGATAAATTCTCATGTATCTTGCATCTTACTTTCTTTCCAAATAGTCATTGTAGCGCATTTCAAGTAGATCCTTAAGTACTTAATGTTTTTTTCTTTAACATTCACTTTGTATGCTGCAATTTCAGCCATACTTGCTTGGGATGATTCCAAGGCAGTTATTTACTGGTACTTTGTACTTCGCACAATATCCTACATAGTTAGTCAAGGAAGCATATTATGCATATCGATTGCTTATGCAGTAAGACTTTCTCCTCCTTTTCATAAGTATTAAAAGAAATTCGGTGGATTACCTGTCCTTTGGATAGTTTTAAGCAGCACTGAGTCACTGACATATCTTGTTTTGCCAGTTAATCCTACAATATACTGTCAACATTTTAATTTTATAATTTATTATCATATAAATGCTAAAGATTTCCATGAACATTTAACACTCTTCAACGTGTATTACATGAGATTGATGAAGCCTCCTCCATAAAGTTGATGCAAATATGTTTACGAGCTCTACTTTTTGTGTTGCAACATTTGCCAACACCTCTTTGATTATGGAAAAAATGCTGTAAAAGAGCATATGTTCTACAAATATTTCTTACTGTGTCTCAAAATTTTCTCCTGAAACCACTTTTTAGGAAATTTCAAATGGTCATTCATGATTTTTTTTAAGATATGCTTTCCCAATTAATGAATATAATCACTTAAGTTTATATTTCAACATCAATCTAGGCTGATGTGATTGAGGTCGGCAAGAGATCTGCAGCATTTGGTTGGATTACTGGGCTTTTCTCTGCTGCACATGTTTTGGGAAACATCTTCGCCCGCTTTCTACCTGAAGGGTGGATATTTGATGCATGTTCTAGATAACTTGTATAAAATATGCTCCTTATCAACACTGAAACTCTCTCTTTCATGTGTCATCTTATTGTTTGATGTTATGTAGGTGTCAATTTGTTTGTTGGTTTCATCAACACTGTGCATGACAGTATGTCTAATTGAGACTGTTAGGACAACTCCTAGGCAAAGTGATAACAGATCATGTTCAGCCATTTTTCTCAAAGTCTTCATAGAACGTTGGAAATCAATGAAAGATATTATTTTTGTTTTTTGTAATAGGTAAGTTTTTAACCAGTTGACCAATCATTTTTAGGAGTTTTGGATTTTCATTCCTTAGTATACCTGTTAGCCCATCCTCTGATTTCTTAAGATCAGTCAAAAGGAACATCTTTTTTTCCAGTTTATTGTTTTCTTATATTTCATATCTTTGCAGCCTAGATTTCAAAATTTTGTTGTAATTTGGTATCTTAGTGGAAAGAGGATCACTGTTCTGCTTCTCTAACTAGAGTATCCACAAATATTGTAGTGAAACTCTCAGGCACATCTCATTAATCTCCTTCTTCTATGAGCTGGGAATGTCTGGCATCAGTGGCATCTTGCTGGTATGATCTCACTTTTTTTCTTGTAGAATTTACTAGTTTAGGCTCTTGGATAGTTTAACGTGCTTGAATTTTTTTATTTTGAGAACATTGTGTTTCTTGTAGAATAACAAAGGCATTTCGTGTATGATCCATAGTATATTGATATACAAAACATCTATATACTGCAGTTTGATTTCTTAATAGTTTGCTCTATATACTTTTGCTTGGACGAGCAATGTAAATTACCCGTGAATTGCACGTGCATTGCAGCTAAATTTGTTAAATTTTCTCTTTGTATTGATGAAATGGGAATGAAAAATATATTTTTCCAGCTGGAATGTAGTGAATGTTATAGCTCTTAATTTACACTTATTTGATTGGCACTTTGGTTCTTTTAGGTGTCCTATGTAATTATTAAAGCTGTGCGTATGTGATTTCTATTTGGAGGAATTTGTGGAATTGTTTTAGCTCTACAAACAATTCACCCTACCATAACTCATCATGATGATCCAATTCTTTTGGTTCAAGTTTTAATTGGAAGATTTTGAACCCATGTTTTTTACTTTCACTTATGCTTTTGTGATGGGTATGTTTATTGCAAATCAATTTGCAGCTTCTGGCAACTTGTTACTTGCAAAATGGAAAAGTATATTGTGCCTACCAGGTCTCAAAGGTAATGTAGTCTGGAAAATGGCACAGAAAATTGCATGAATATTTTGTTTCAAGATGTTAATGGATGTAATGCGCTTTGCATGGATTCTATTGATCTTGGATGATAGTTCACTTAAATAATGTTAGCTGCATGCAGTGCTAATTATTTAGTAAACTATGCTAAGCTAGGTATCACTACTCCTAGTAGATTCCCTGTACTATTATTCTCTAATAAACACCTCTTTTTGTTTCCTTCATTTGGTTTGTTTTTGCCTTCTATGCACTACAGATTGGTTAATTACATTCTCCTTTTGGAATTCTGGAATTTGATAAGTTTTGTTAAATTTTTCTCTTGCAGGTCGGGCAATTCGTGAGGCTTGAGTTTTTTTGATGCAAGAAGTGAGCTTTGTTAGGATGTAGCTTGCCTTGCTAATTTGTAAATTAAAAGTCATATGGAGAACAGCAAATGGAAAACATGTGATTTAATGTATATGGAGAGTAATGGAAAACATGTGTATTTTGATGAGTAACAACTCATTTTGTATATTTTTGTATATGTGGCTATAAGATGAATTATATATGAATGTTTATTTTGGATTTAATGTAGTAAATATTTATTTTTGTATTGGTGGTTTGCTTATAGTAAAATAAGATTGGTTGTTTGGTATTAATGAACATTAAAGACAACAGTTAAAAATATTATAAAAACTAGGTAAATCACAACGAAATTTTTTTGTAAAAAGTGATAAAAGACAACGGTTTTATCCATTGTAAAATATATTAAAACTATTGTTAAAAAAAAACAAAACGTGTCAAATATTATCTACCACAACAGTTTATATCTGTTGTAAAAAATGTCTACCACAACGGTTTATTTCCGTTGTTGAAATTATCTACCACAACGGTTTTAAAACGTTGTCGTATCCTTCGTAGCCAAGTTTTGGGCATATAAACAATAACGGATAAAAATTGTTGTCAAATGTCTAGAAAGACAATGGATTCCAAACTGTTGTCGTAGGGCAATACATTCTACAACACCCTCAGTTACAACGGTTTTTTGACCCTACGACAACGGATAATATCTGTTGTCGTTTGCAGTTTTTGTTGTAGTGAATGCTTTAATTTAATTAACAATCCAATCATGCTAAAGATGAAATGTAACAAAAAAAAACATCACAATTTTCTGAATGATAAATAGTGCAATTTCTTTGTTGCGACTCTTAATTCGAAACATATGGATGGCTATCATTTGGGCTTATCGCCTCAAGGTTTGTAAGATGTATTCTGCATTGAGATTCCTGAACAATTGCGCCATTGATACAATCATATTTTCTTCTACATTAAGTTATAATGTGTTGGGATGTATATTATAAGCTTAGTTTTTGTATGAACATCTATTTTGAAATGTTTTAAAATGAGAATCACTTTGGTCAAATATTTATATATGTCAATGCAGTTGTTCATTTAATTTATATTGTAGATAACATGGTGTGTGGTGTCACACAGAAGATCATGTTATCAGTTCCTTATAAATTATAAATAGTAACTCACAACCAAGATAGATTGGGACAAACCATTGGAACAGTTGTAGTGTAATTTGGTATTAGTCTGTCTTGACTATAAAATTACACTGATACACTATGTGTGTATTGAGTGGTTGAAAACTATTCTTGAAAGTACAAAAAATCATTATTATACGGGTGTTTTTTTAGTGAGGTTCAGCTCAACAGGGATATTCTTGGTCAAAATGTTCTTGTGGCCCGAGCGCATCGTCTTGAGGGCATTCCTGTTCAGGGATGTTCCTACATGTAATATGTTGAGGATGTTTTGATCAAGAATGTTCCCAAAGTTAAGCACTACTAAAGTCCTGCTTGATCTTTCGAGGGTGTTCCAATTTATGATGTTTCCAAAGTGAGTAAATGATTGAAGTTCGGTATAATTTGGAGATGTTCCCCAACGGGAATGTTCCTTAAGTGAGTACACGATTGAGATCTATGTGATCTTTCTCGAGATGTTATTGAGCAGGAATATTCTCAAAGTGAGTATACAACTAAGGTTATGTATGATCTTTCCAGATATGTTCTCAAACATAGATGTTCCCGAAGTGAATGCACGACTGAGGTTCTGTGTGATCTTCTTGGAAATATTCCCAAGTGGATATGTTTCAAAAATAAGTGCACAACAAAGATCTTGTGTGATATTTCTAGGGATATTCCCAAAGTAAGTGTACAGCCAAGATCTTATGCAATACCCATCCCCCTCTTCTCGACATATGCCCATCTGGGTGTGAAGGTGAACAGTGTGGTTGAGCGCACCTGGGCAACCCGTGTAGCTCACTTTAAGGACAAAACACTTTCCGTGCGATTGATATCTCGAACAATGATTCCGAGGTATATCAATCCCTTTTGTCACTACTTAGAACCAAATATGCTAGTGGAGGAATTTGATTTTCGTTTAATATAAAAATGTAGATTTTGTCTCAAGATATCTGTCAACAACAAATATAGATAGCCAGCATGGTTAAGTTCATGAGAGTGTATGAGCTTTAATTACAAAGTTAGATGCTCAAATTCTTTTTATTCTATTTAATGTGATGATTAATCACAGTGCATAAAGTATAATAATAAACATTATTAAAACATGAGTTTAGAGACAAATATGATATTTAACTTTGTAATATGGATTTTTTTTATACGTGATATAAAGTTAATTAATGTTCGGAGCAACAAGCTCACATCAATGCCCAATTCCCTTCTTCATCCACGCCCAATCTTATTTATAGCTCAATATGTCTATCAGATGATATATTTAGAAGTTTGATATTGATTCTATTTACCATTGACATTTGTGTGTTTATATTAGTAAAATATTATATTTTCAAGAATTCTCAACATATCACATTTATATTTACTTAATGGATAAGAATTGCTCCATGCTCGATTATCATCCTTGAGCTTGGGCATCTGCAATGAGAAGTTTGTAAAATAAAAAAATTGAAAAAAAAAAAATAACTATTTTGAATGCAAGGTTTGAGATTTATAATTTAAGAGTGGTAGTGAAATTTTAAACTTGCTCTTTTATTATAAAATTAATAATATGGGTAAGGTCAGTAATTAATGATGTATAAAAAAGTTAATAACGTAGGTCAACAAAAAAATTATAGGAATATTTTTTTGATTGTGGAGAAAGTGATAAATTTTTATATTTTTTAATATGGTATTGAGGTGACATATTAGAGACTATAAAAATACTTATATAGACCTTTAACCATTGCAGATGCCCTAAAATTCCTCATCGGATTTAGATGTCTATCATCCCAAGCAAGACCTCCAATCTTCAATCCTGTTGTCGTCCCAAGTCCAAAGCTTCATGGGCTTCTTACTTGATATAGATGGTTATCCTCTAAACTTGATATCAAATCTTCAAGCTTATGATCATTCCAAGTTTAAAAAAAAATAGCTACATGACTCCGCATTTGACATAGATGTCTATCATCCTCCAAGTTTGATCTCTAATCTTCACTTTAGCACAATAAATCCTACACACTTAACGCATCATATCAAATACACATCTAACTAAGATGGATTGCCAACACATCAAATAGTGATTAAGCTCAGGCACATGGAAGGAATTTTTTCTCAAAATAGGACTCGCAATTAAAGAATGTTGGACTTCTTCGTGACCCATCATGAACGTTTCCCGATATATCCTAGTAGCCAGTAAAAAAATTCTGTAAGACCAGATCGATCATCCTCAGAGTTAGTTAATGAGACTAACCAGATTTATCAAATTTTTTTTCCCTTCCATGGAAAGAGTTAACATCACTATGAGTAAATTAAACTAAGCCTGAGAGTCCATGCAAAAGTATCTTCATGCTCATAGAATCATATGATTTGGGTCCTCAATGGTTTGACTTTGATGTGATCATCTAAGCCGCAACTTCCATCTATGGCAGAGGATACCTCTTCTAAGACGATTTCTAGTCTAGGGGTGCAATTGGTTTCCAACATAATATTCCATCTACTTAAAATGTTAAAATGCCATATATCGTCGACTTCAATCACTTGAGTTAATTTAGTGGTTTCCTAATTGAGGATCACATTTTATCGTGATGTTAGATTGATGACCAAGAGCTTAAATCCCGATGTTAATCAAGATTCTTTTATATAGCCAAAACTCAAATGATCGTTAGGAGTATACTTGACAGATTTTAGCTTCTTGAAAAATAAACATATTTTTACGATTACAAATTTATTATATATTTTGAAATAATATTAATATTGAAAAATAATACCAGAAGCTTAACTGGATCATTTTTCATTCTCGAAGTATTCTTTGGTTTTGTTGTCGTATTTAAAAGGAACACGAACAATATAGCCATCCAAGCAAGATATACTTTTGTCATCTAATCTAAAAAAAATGGCATTTTGAAATCCAGATTCATATTGAATAAAGTTATAAATTCTTCAGCGACAATGTAATATGACTTGCCACAAAGAAAATGAATGACCACATTCGACCTAATTGTATGGATTAGGTGCTTATCAAAAGTCCTCTTAAACTGAAGACCAAAAAAGAATGCTAAGACAAGATTGATCAACAACACCGGCACACGATGACATCCAAGCAAGTGTAAGGTCTTGCTCTTGCTTGGATATCCTCCATAGTTGGCATAGCTTCTAAATCTCGTATGTTGTGACCAGAGCAACAGAAGGTGTACAAGTTTTTGCAGATGCCCTTGCTAAAGGGATGAACCTTTTCTGGAATTCCCCTAAAATCATTGAAGGGAGCTGTGATATGCTTCAAAATGAAACCATCATCAGCGGAAGTAGATAGAATGATAAATTGATACCTCAAGTACAAAATGCGTCGCCTTCTCACTGTCTCGTAGGTAGTCTGATTTGTCAAAGCTAAATAGCTGAGGTAAAATGCATTAAAACAGTGAAATTAGTGGGATATCTAGGTCATGTGCAAGTCATTTTGAAGAGGCACATAATTTTTCAAATAGGATTGATGAAGAAAACTTGAACACCAACATGCTAAATCAAACAACTTTGGTTGATAGCTTTCTTTTATAGAGGATTTCTGGTTGTGTGGTTTGAGTGTCAAAATCAAACATGCAACATGCCAAGATAACAGTATATTTTGTGTTTCTTCTAAAACAAAGTGGTAATAAAAATAAATTTGTAATATGGAAGATATTAGAAAACATTCCCAGTGAAGTGCCTGTATGAAGAGAATTGTATGAGATAGATCCAGTGCAAACTACAAATGTCATATAGCTTTTCAACTAGTGACAAGCAATCGACTGATGGGTTTCAACTCAACAAAGATCGACTTAAAATTTTGTTTCGTGGAGGAAAGTATTTTAAGGGTTCTAGAAGCCACGAATCAGATAGATAACAAATTATATTTTCATGCTTATAGTCTATGTTTATTTAGTGATTCTTGTTAACCCTAGAATCCTATCCTAAGCCTCTTGTGATCCTTGGATAATCTGTAATAGGTTTCTCCACCTTTCACACTTAATCCAAGAGGAGAAAGTATAGAGGATTCCGGAAGTAATCTACCTAATAGATCATAGGTCACGGATTAGAAGCCTGGGAGTAGTTGAACCATGTAAACGCTTGTCTCTATGGTATGTGCTTATGTTTGCTTATTTTCCATTACTAACTTTGTGTATGTGATTTGTTGGGACCGCAACAAGAGTATAGACTTCTTACTCCAGGCATGAACAGTATGCCCACCATGTAGCTGTCTTATACCATGAGGCATTCTCTCACCAAACTTCTTGTCCCTATGATGCATTGAGTCATAGGCTCTCTTTCTTATCATCCTTCTCGCTTTTACTTATGTAGTCCGCCTCCAACCATCTCCCTTTAAGCTTCTCATTCCTTAGATACACCTAGCCCTCGACTCTCTTCTCGTGTCATCCTTCATACTTTGCTTATGTAATCCACTTCCTAGGCGCATCCACACTCTCATGCTCCTCGTCTTGTGATCTCTTGGGTGTCTTATACCACCCTTCTCCGATCTACATGGACCTAAGCTATCAAGTAAACACGACCCTGACCACGCAAGTCATCTCCAAGTCTATATCCATCGAGTCCATGCATACTCAAACACATATCAAATCACATGGTAAAGTCTAACTTAAACCTTTTGCCTAAATATCAAAACCTATAGTCACACCGGACCACTTAGGACATGATTGCACCAACACACATTTCTTTTGAACATGCAAATCTAATTATGGTACATAATTGAGTATATAGTTTGTAAGACTTTGATAAGTTAGGGCAATCAAATGAGATGTCAAGACAGCATTGTGATACAGTGAAAATGGAACAGAAACCTACTGATCTTACCTGTGAAAGAGGAGCAGCAGATTGAGAAAGATGAGACAAAACACCAAAGTAGCTAAGAGCACTATAACAATGAAATCCTTCCACCTGATAATGGCATTCCAAGGAGACAACTTAGCATCCCAGCATTTATAAAGGTCAGAAGCTTATATTAATTGTCATAACCATAACCTGTGTTGTATTTCTGATTAAAAATGTAAGAAGATCAGAGATAGCTAGACAATGTTTCCTAGGAGATGAGCAAAAAGGCAATTAAGACACTATTTATCAAGACAAATCTTACCAAGCCTTCTCAATTTCTGAGCGCAAATAGGAGATGTATAATACAACTGTCCAATAGCAAAGGATTGTTTCTAGAAAAATGTACCACCTAAAAAATGGAAAATTCAATCAGCTATCAACCAAGAAAGTCATTGTTGAAGTGGCATGTGAAAAGGTGAGTTCAGATAACACTAAATCGATATTCCACAAATCAGAAAATAGTTCCTTTCAGGTGTGTTAGCAATATCAAGGATTGGCTGACTTCAAACATAGATCTATGCAGCAGGAGCAAAAAAAAGTTTTCTTTACAAAGAAAGGCTTAGACAATAAACAACTATAATAATCATTAAGCACTAAAGATCATCAATTTGCAAAAATGACAACTGATCTAATTTTACAAGAAAAAGAAACCTAAATACTGTAAAGCAGTTGAAAAGGAATTTAGACGATCATGAACTTAAAAAAAAAAATCAACCAAATAGATAATATAATTTGAGAGTAATGTTAAAGTGAAGTCTTATGGAGGGACCAATTCTAACTCTTTAATAATTTAAAAACTAGAAAGATATATTTATAGGCTCAATATCTGTCCATTAATGATCCACTTTTACCAATACCAAAAAACCATATAAGATGAACACCAGATGAAAAAAAAAGTCACTACAAAAAGGTGAAAAGACTCTTTAGGATAAGAAACTTGCTATCCTAACTGAAACAACTTGATGGACTGGGAGCAGTGCTTTTAATTAAAAAGCTTGCTTAATAATTTTAATCAACTCCTAGCTATAGTTGACATAATTTAAATAATCTTAATTAAATTAATTTAAAAACTTACATTAATAATTTCAATCAACTCCTAACTATAATTAGTATAATTTAAATAATCTTAATTAAACTCTAATAAAACTATCATATTAATTCAATATATATTTAAAAAAAAATATTTTTTAAATATTTAGATTACTTTTTTAGTTTTAATTTATATATGTTATACAACACAATACGGTACCAAAACTGCATTGTTCCATTCTACGACCGAAACCTCGGCACCCGTCAAGATTTTAAACCTTGTGCACGACACTTAAAGTCATATGTCAAAGAAAAACTGAAATTACCAGCTTGCTTTATTAGCTATAAGGTTAATAAATTTGCCTTCATCATTTGCTCTTGCCATAAAAATAACTTGGAGCCAATGAAGAACATGAATGGTTTCCCTCTCATAAAGGATAGCATGGTGCACGAAACTCCCATCAATGCGGGGTCTCAAGGAAGGGTCTATTATACGCAGTCTTACCTACTTTGCAAGAGATTGTTTCGGAGACTTGAACCATTGACATCTACGCCACACGGCAGCAACTGTATTATTGCGCCAAGGCTCTCCTTCTCATGTGTGACAAATTTTAGTTTTGTTCTACACACTATCCACAAGCTCTGTTATTTTCGCAAGACCAAAGTAAACAATGAAAAGAGGAACTAAATATGATAGCAGAATTCAAAAAGCCACAAGGAAATCACCTTGATATCACAGTGGAAAGCATAAAGTGAAGGATGGATTGTGGGGGGAAGAGAAATCTATGACCGAATTCATTAGAGACATAAAGATGCTAAACCTTCTTGCATAATGGTAAATATAGAATATAGAAAAATTAGGCATAGGGATATCTCTTGCCAATGTTTGACTTCAAAAAGGAAAGTGTTGTTAGAATCAGGTTATCTAAAGGACTTTAATTCCCCAACTCCATGAATTATAGAGACATTCTCAATATTCAATTGCAAAAGATTGACCAGCTCAAGTAATGCCAAATAATTTCATGAGTATGGAGTTGGATGTCGTAAAGAGAGTAAGATGATCAATGCTCCAACATGATACTGGTGGACTCACCAAAATCGACAATGATTTCCTTGTCCAACACAAGTTCCTAACCACACACAGTGATGATCAAATTGAAGGATGCATTTGTCACAATCATGGCAGTGCTTTGCACGTGGAGGCTGCAAATACACAACCAAATGTTGGAAAAAATTTAGATGCCAGATGCTGAAGAAACTTAACAAGAAAGTAAATAAATTGATAATAATTCCGATAGATAGGAACACAAAAAAATTCACATTAGCATAAAGATCAGTGATAATTTTTTTATGCAAAAAAAAAAATGGTGGTGCTTTTCCATCAGTTTCAGTAATATCCTAAACTAATACAACTAGTTTCAAAGAAACAGACTGCACAAATGCAACAACAACAACCAAGCTTTTTCCCACTAGGTGGAGTCGGCTAGATTGCACAAATGCAATTTTAAAAAAAAATAAAAATAAATATAAGAACAATAAACAATGAAAGTACAGTCCATGAACCAATACGATCAAGAATTTTGGGGGCTAAATTAATAAGACAAACTCAAAAAAAGAGCTCCAAACAGTCGAACTCAGAACAACATGACTTACCTATGCCTAAAGGAATAAGAATTTTGAAGGTGTTATATATATAAGTTATTAAACACAGCCACAGTAACTTTGGCATTGCATATAATCAAGAAAAACAGATATTATATTATACAAACCTTTTAGGCATTTGAAAATAGGAAATAGTCTAAAACAGTATTTCCAAACATTAATGAGCCAAAAAATTTATAGGGAGATAGGTATGATTAGAAAAAGGTAATCAAGGGATACCTGAACAATATTGCAGTAAGTGCATGTCCAATTTCTGTTCAAACAAACAAAAAAAAACAGGTTAACTAGTAAAACAAAATATCTAACATAATCATTCTTGGTTGTCAATGTACAGATCACACTTACTAGGTAGAGAGGCAAAACAAATGATTATGCAAATGATAAAATCCTAGGAGAATATGTAGAAGTAACTTGGCAACAACAGACAAAATGTATTCATCTCCTCTTTGAAAATTTATATCCACCTTTGCCTTTCCTAGCGTTTATCGAGCCTTGAGATTTTTTTCCATCTAAGACTCTATGGATATAAACAAAGGCTAGTGGAGTGAATATATTGTTGTATGCCTGTTATGAAATAAATTGGTACTTGACATCATTATCAGCTTGTGACTCATTCCTTGATGATCCTCCATCTAAAAGCTCTAACCACACCCACCCAGTCTATCAAATGATGGGCTGATGACAATTGATGATCTGAAATTGGGCATCACTCTTAAGTACATAGGCAAGGATGTTCATTAATGTAAAACTAATGTAGTTAAGTACTTCGTGCATCACTCATGACAAGTTCATAGGCAAAAATGCTCATTAATGTAAAACTAATGTAGTTACATGCTTTGAACTGGACAATTTTCTTATTGGAAAAAGAGAGAAAAAATGTTTTTATGCATCATCTCCACTCTAGCACAATAAAATGCACATGAATGTGTACCACAATAGACACATATTACATCCATGTTATCTTTTTACGTCCTGCATGTCCTCATTGTATTTTCATCACTCTCTTGTTGTCCATTCTATATCATATTTTTCCTATGATACGAACCAAAACACACTCAGTGATAAACATCCATAAAAGATGAGCAAAAAATAAGCAGCGCATAATATGATATTCTTACTGCAATACCTGATGGCGGATCCAGGAGGATACAGGTCCATAACAAGCTGCGACCATGATGATGAAGTCAAGTGGGTAGTTTGTGCTTCAAGATGATAGTTGGTCATGGAGTGAATTATATTCCCATCTCTTGAGTTGGACTGCCTTTGCTTGATCATTGAAAAAAAAAAGACAAAGAAGTAAGGAGTCATGTTTCAACTGCATTAACATAGACATGGCCTATGGTCTTACTTCAAAATTGAAGACGGGTTGTTAAAAGTGGTTGGCATTCCATTTGCTGCCTTCATTGCATCAACAACATAACTAATACATGAGAATGCAAGAGTCATCAAAGGACATTTATGTCCGACAAAAAATGATGGTTTTAAGGATGAGAAGTATGATAAGACAATATGTTGTTACCCTGGTGAAGAAGAAGAAGTATAGAAATATTGAAATAATGATGCTGCAAAAACCACCAAGTATGCTGCAGTATACCTAACAATGGGAATCCAAGGTGGAGAATCACCGTTAAATAGGAGAAAACTAAATCTGAAAGGAATGTGGCCAACACAAGTAACAAAAGAAAATAACAAAAAGTGAGAACACTACAATTATCCTTATGTGTTTGGAATGTAAAATAAATATTATAACCATGAATCACCATAATTTAGGAATAAGGAAAAAAAATTATCTAAAAACTTATACAACTTGGAATTGTGGCAAATAAATGACACTTGCATTTATGTCAAAGTAGTATAATTTTACTTTGTACTGCATGCAAAGATAATTAGTAAAAGAGGAAAATAAAAAGCATACACAGATAACAAGAGAGCATTTATCCAGCATAAGAGATTCCCGTACCCTAACTTGGAAACCATAGAAGACAGATCAGTAGACCTTTTCATCAAGGTGTGTTTCACATAGATTAAGAAGTACATAAATGCCCTAATTGAACTTCCTACAAAGCTAACTGAAAAATCAAGAATAAGATTACTTTTGTACTTGCAGTTCTCAAATGGAAGAAGGTAATGATCTATCATACAAGTTAAGGCATTTCACCATACAAGAATTAAGAACAGGCCAATATAAAGCTAGTTTCCCTCACATCCTTATACACTAACTTTTACTGTTCAACAATTTGTGGTTTACATACAGCACTTTAACCTGACGTTAGTCAATCATAAAATCTATAATGCCTCATTCTTGTAAGATAGATATTTTTCTAATTTTGATCTGGGGTTTAACCTATTGTAGCATTTATATCAATGAAAAATTTAGAATAGAATATTAAATTTGAAGAAATAGATTTAGTTAAGTCAAAGCTAATTGCATTATGTCAGCTTATTTGGTCTTTTCATATTACTTATTCTTTGAGCAATTTTGATATCCCCATGGCAATCCCAATTAACTGAGAAATTGACAATGTTGAATATTATCTCTATTAGGTGGGTTTAATTGTAAGTCGTACATATGAATACGAACCAAACTTGTATAAAGTGAACTAACTTAAGTTTATTGGGTTTCGAGTTATTAGATGCGGATTTAATGTCTAGAACCCTTTAGTCTGATTCGTTATCATCTATGAGTTGATAACAAATCAGAACCTCTATATAAAGAATTGTTCCCCAAGAATTTAGGTGATATTGAGAGAATCTTCGTTCCCCATTAACGAGAGTTTGTGACATAATCAACCCTAATACCTTTGGAAGATCTCTCCTATTGCTTCCACCTCTTCTTTCTTCCACAGGGATTCTTAGACAACGCTAAAAGACAAGGATCATGGCTCTACAATCATGTTCTTTGTCATGTTTATGCTTTTATTCTCTTTGCCATGATATACGATGAATAGGATCCATGCTTATATGTTCTTATGTTTCTTATTACGAGTTCTCTTCGGTTCATAGAATTCATGCTACTTAGGACTTAGGATTCATGAGAACTCTCAATTGGTATTGTCTAATTGTTTTTCATGGCACTACTATTTGTTTTTCATAGATCCTTTGTTTTCATGCTAGATTCAATTTTGCTAGTTGTGATTGTCAAACTTTTGTTAAGAAAACCTAGGAAAGGTTTGATCTTCTAGGTTTTTCATAATTTTCACAAAGAACACTAAGAATAGCAGGGAACTGCTAGCGTCTTCGTGAAGAACCACCCTATTCAACCTAATTTTAAGTCAAATCGCGATGAAGTAATTGATTGCCAAGGTTGGGCAATCGATTGCCAAGCCTAAATCAATAAACAGAACTGAAGGGAATTGATTGACTCAATCGATCCAGACACCAATCAATTGCATTGATTTTTCAATTGATTAGCACAACAAGATTGAATCACAGGATCGTTTTTCAATCAATTATAGGTTCGATGGTAGTCGTCAATCGATTGATGATTGTCACCAATTAATTGAAAGCTTTAAAGTTGAACATAGAAGCGATTGGAATCAATTAAAGTTGCCCATCTTGCAAATCGATTAACATCTTTAAATCATGACAGAATCGATTGGAATCGATCAACCTATATCAATCGATTAGAATTTAAACCAATCGAGCACCAACCTTTAAATTGTGACAGGATCAGCTTAATCGATCAGTCTGATCGATTGCCAATACAGAAATAATTATTGAAGGATTTTTGATCGATTAAGGTTGGCATGAAGTCTCAATTAATTGATGAGTTAAATGTCGAATACAAAAGGTTTTGTGATCGATTAGCCAGATTGATTGGTTTGCACCAATCGATTGGTACTCATCATCAATCGATTGATGATCCTAAAGTCCCATATAGACTTTCAAATCAATTGGATCATACCAACCGATTACCATATAGGTTTCAATCGATGATAAACCTTATTTTAAATTATCAAGGTTAATCAAGTGCTTATATGTTCGGTTAAAACTCCTATGGGTTTCTTGGATATATCTACATACGTGCTACTAAACTGTACTATTGTGTCAACCCAAAAGAAGGCACATGAGATAGGTTTAGTACATTTTATGTCGGTAGATGTATATCTATGCTAAAAGCAATTGGTCCAAAAGAAAAATTATTTTTATGCCAGATATATGTTTCCAAGTAGCCTACAACTATGGAACAAAATTTATTTTGTTTAGATCACAAAATATGTTGGTCCAAAGGAAGGCATATGGTGTAGCTGATTAAGGTTGTTGTAAGCTATGGCACAATTTATAACTCATATAAAGTGTCAAATTATGCGCATAATGGGTAAGGAAAGCTCATTATATGGCCAATTAAAATTTAAATTATATTAGAAAGTACCGCTAACAAATTATATTTTAGTCCAAAAATACAATGTTGTATTAGGTATCTCATAAAGAACTCATTTATATACATTTAAAATTTTATTTTATTTGAATAATCTTATGTATACATGTTCTTGGCTTTAACTAAATCATGAGCTTACATTATTTTTCACTCTTTTAATTTTAGTACAATCTGTAACTGCCAGTATTAATAACATCCCCACACATTCGAATTTTGCTAGATAAAAAGAGTACGTTGTCGTAGTCTTAGGCTGCATAGACTTCGACTATGCATTGAGGCATAATCACCTATGACTAGTGCTAGCACTATAGAACATAGGGCAGAATTTGAAAAGTGAGAGCGATAGAACCGCATGAGGCTTTCCATTCCGGTACTAATTAAAGGCTCAATAACTGAGGGAGAGAATGCTAAGAGTTTCCTTAGCCAATTAGCAAACCGTTTCATGACAAATAAAAAGGTCGAGGCTACCACACTTCATTCGAAGTTGGTAACCATGACAAAAGAAACATCAAGGCGTACATTATGGAGATATCCAATATAGCCACAAGTCTGAAAGCACTTAAACTCGATATGTCTGAGTCTATATTAGTGTATTTGTCTTGATTACTCAAAAGGAAAAGTGGAGCTCAATGTGTGCAAGAAGAGGAGAGATTGAGGCGTGAGACACCTGAAAATGCTCACCTAGAATCTAGTTCTTAAGGTTCGGGCAAGAAGAGAAAGAGGATCAATAAAGCAAAGGGAAAGCAAACTACAGATTCTAGGGGCTTTGGTCATAAGGAACATAAGGAGTCCATTTGTTTCTTTGGTAAGAATAAAGGTCATATGAAGAAAGACCGCCCCAAGTACGCCAATTGGCATGTAAAGAAGGGTAAATTTATCACTCTTATTAGTTTAGAAGTCAATTTAGCTAGTGTACTCACTGACACTTGGTGGATAGATACTGGTGTCACTACTCAAATAAGTGTCAATATGTAAGGTTACCTCAGGAGTCTACTTTCGCTTGATGATGAAAGAGGGAATGGAAAGAAAGCTGAAGTCGAGTCGATTGATATTTTTAGGCTTTGTTTAGGAACTGATGTCTTTCAGGATTTGGAAAATATATTTATTGTACCATCTTTTTAACGGAATTTAATTTCAATTTCTTGTTTGGATAAATCAGTATATTCTTGTTCATTTAGAAATGGAATGTTCAATATTTTCTTATATTCAGTGTTGATTGGTAATGGTTTCTTGGTTGATAAGCTTTATAAATTAAACATCATAACTTTGTTGACAACGTGGTTATGCATAGTATATGTATGAAATGCAAATTGACTAACGATAATTCATCCATGTTATGGCATAAGCATTTAGGACATACATCTAACAACATCTAGAAAGGTTAAAGTCACATAAAAATCTCAATTTCATATGTCTGCATAAAATGTGTTAAAGGGAACACAACTAACAAAAGGAATAAGGGAGCAAGTCGATATAGTGACGTTTTGGAGCTGATGTTTGTGGATCATTCCCTAAGGCATCTTGGAATGGTCGATCATATTTTATTAGCTTCATTGACAATTAATTCGGCTATCTATACTTTATTCATAAAAAGTCATAATCTTTACACATGTTCAAAATTTCAATAGCTGGAGTTGAAAATCAACTAGGTAAGAAAATTAAAATCGTCTGATCTGACCGTAGAGGTGAATATTACAGTCGATATGATGAATCAAGTAAACAACATCCATAACCTTTTGTGAACTACCTTGTTGAGTGTGGAATTATGCCTCAATATATTATACCTAATACACCCAGTCAGAATGGTGTAGTTGAGCGACACAATCGTACTCTAAAAGATATGGTAAGAAATATGATCACTTTTACTTCTTTACCTAAATCTTTGTGGGGTGAGACATTTAAAACTGTAGTTTACCTACTTAATAGAATACCTAATATGGTAGTAACTAAAATCTTATTCGAGATGTGGACGAGTAGACAACCCAGTATTAGGCATTTATACGTAGTTGTCAGCTAAGTCTTATAGATCTAATGAAATGAAAGTGGACTCAAAAATAGTTAGCTACAATTTTGTAGGTTAGAAATCAATGAGGTATAAATTTTATAATCCCTCTAAGAGATCCTTCTTTGAAATGTACGCCAAATTCATTGAGGATAGTGGGGTAATAAAGTGAGGGATGTAATTTTGAGGAAAGCATTAGCGATCCTCCTATGGTCACTACTAGTGCAATTAGTAGCAGTGCAGTTATCATATCACACATTATGGACATTGCACATCGGAGTAGTGGGTCAAGATATTACCATGTCATCTCCAATACAATTGGAGGAGTCTACCACTCAAATTGAGGTATTGCCTCATATTGATGAGCATATACCTCAACCACCTCAAGCACGAGTGCCTTTAAAATTGTCCATAAGGAAACGGAGAACCACGACTTCTCATGATTGTGTTTATCTCCAAGAGTATGATTTTAACATAGAGTTGGAAAGTAATCTGACATCTTTCCAAGAAATCAAACAATGCTCTAACTTGAAAAGTGGATTAATGCCATACAAAAAGAGTTGAAGTCTATAGCAAACAATGACATTTAGAAACTTGTCGAATTACCTGAAAGTTCGAAACTTGTTGTAAATGGATATTTAAAACCAAGACTCATCTTGTTGCAAAGGGATTCACCCAGAAAAAAAATATTGATTATAAAGAGACTTTCTCACCCATGTCACCCATGTCGATGAAAGACTTCCTTAGAGTAATCATGACACTTGTACCTCACTATAATTTAGAGATACACCAAATGGACGTAAAGACTGCGTTTCTTAATGGAAACATTGAGAAGTCTATATATCGTGCAACCGGACAACTTTGAGTTCTCAGACTCAAAGCATCTAGTATGTAGATTAAAAAAGTTTATTTATGGTTTGAAACAGGCATCCAGTCAGTAGTATTGAAAATTTGATCAAGTGGTCATCTCGTGTGGATTTAGAGAGTTGATCAGTGCATATATATCAAGTTCAGTGGGAGCAAGTACTTGTCTTGTATGTGGATGACATATTGCTAGCGAATAATAATAAGGGTCTGCTGCATGAAACCAAGTTAGTTCTATCTGGTATATTTGAAATGAAAAATCTTGGTGAAACATCCTTTGTTTTAGACGTACAAATCTATCGTGATCGTTAAGAGACACTCTTATGGAAAAAGAACTCATCTACTAGGAGTCTGTATTTATTATTGCTTTATATTAATAAAGACAAACATTTTATTTTAATTATAGTACGTACTTAAAGTTCAAAATATTAATGGAAATTGTATTTGTTTGTTGACTCTCTGAAATAAAATATCATAATTTACTGTTGTTTAGCATTTAGTATTTATAAATATGATGTAGATTCCATTTTGAATCATAAGGCTTGGATCATGATTAGCTAGTGCAGCTTAGCATAAAGTTTTAACAAATATGATCAGACTTTTTGAGTCACTTTAGGACCAGTTGAAAATTGATATGTATTGATTATATTTCATGTAATTTCTATACTACACATCCGCATCTTGATTTATGTCATTAATTGTTGGGGCTTGTTGGCATATATAATAGTTATGACCTCTTTAGTCTTATACCAATAAAATTGATTGACCAAATTAAGTTTGATATCAACTAAGGTTTTGCTTGTATTTCATATATAATTCACATTTAGCACAAGTGGGAGATTATTGAATATTATCTCTATTATTAAGTGGGCCTAATTGTAAGTCATACATATGAATATAAACCGAACCCGTATAAAGTGATCTAACTTAAATTTGTTGGATTTCGGATTATTGGATGCGGATTTAATGTGTAAAATCATTTAGCCCGATCCGTTATCATACATAAGCTTATAACAGAGCGAAACTTCTATATAAAAGATGGGTCCCCAATTCTTAACAGAACCATCATTCCCCATTAATGAGAGCTTGCGACGCCGTCAATCCTAATACCCTCGGAAAATCTCTCTTGTTGCATCTGCCTCTTCTTTTTTTCCATAGGGATTCTTAGATGAAGCTAAAGGACAAGGATCATGGCTCTGCAATCAGGTTCCTTGTAGTGTTTATGCTTTTATTCTCTTTGCCATGATATACGATGAACAAGATCCATGCTCATATGTTCTTATGCTTCTTATTACGAGTTTTCTTCGGTTCATAGAATTCACGCGGCTTAGGATTCATGAGAACTCACAGGTAATCTTCCAGATATTCTACATTATAATAAATTATCATGCATGACCATTAAAAAATAAAGTCAGTTAAAGCTTAATTACTTCATATTACTATTGAAATTCCTGTGACTTTAATACCTAATTAAACGCACTGTACCATTTGAAGAAAACTTCCCAACCTGCTGCAGTGATATAGCTCTAGGAGGGAATCCCTATTAATGAAAGTATATAATTTAAGCAACACGTACATGCAAGCTACTGGACATACATAGAAATTCCTCAATCCAGGTAACACCCCATGAGAAGAATGAACTCTGCACCTAAACAAGGGTTTCAGTGACGAAGTAATTGACAACGAGCTACCACAATTATTGTCTCGTTAATTATCGAAGAGAAACCAGATCACTGTTGGTGTGGGCTTCTGATCTCCGCCAATTATAGATTAATTGCCCTAACTAAGAAAAATACGAGAAAAAGAGTCAAGGACTTTGAATGCTACCATGGCTCCTCTCTGGTTCTGCGTATCAATGAGACATCGAAGAGGAAAACCGCGCCCACGAAAATCACATGAAGAAGCACCATCGACAACTTCAAACCCCATGATAATCTATTCGCTGCTCAAGGAAAGAAATTTCCAAACCATGCATCAATTAAAAAAAAATCCGCAAGGCCCGAATCGTACGCGCGAGGAAGATGTTCTACCACGGTCAGAGAGATCGGGAAAGATGAGGGAGAAGCGCTCCGAGAGCTTCCCACGAACGGAGGAGGAGACGCCGGCAGCTTCCATCAGTCTTTCGATCGATCCGAGATCCACCACTCTGAAGCGCCGATAGGTATACAAGTGATAAGGGCCGGGAAGCGAAGGGAAGGGAAGAACGGGTTCCGTTGTGTGGTTTCGTAGGGAACAGCGTACCGCTTCACCACGTGTCAATAGTCGATTGCCTTAAAAGAAGAATGTAAAATGTTTCAATACAAACAACTGATCTCCGATAACAAGGGGGAACATATCACTTCAGCAGTGATATCCTCTTAGAACATCCACATCAATTATCTTAAATTAAACTTTTATCTTAAATTTTATATTTTTTATTAAAAAAATATCCGCATCAGGTACCTACTTATTCCCTAAATATACATTTTATGAATAGTAATTCTTTAAATTTAGGAAATAGATTCTATTCCCTAAACATTAAAATACTATTTCTCTCTCCTCCCTCTAATAATAAAAAATTTCTCTCTCCTCTATCTCTTTCCTCCATCTAATAATAAAAAATATGAAGGAAAGAGAAAAAATAATAAAAAAAATAAATTATAGGGAAACGATGTATCATGTAGTGGAAAATAGATATCTAAATTTAATAAAGTAGTTCTTTTACCCTAAATTTTAGATTTTGGATGAGGATACTGATGTGGATGGTCTAATCAGGATCCCTGAACCAGTTATAGACCTTTATTTATTCATTGATAGAGTGAATTTACCCCATCTGTTTAACAGGTGGGGTCCAGTTCATTTCACCAATATACTTTTGAGTCTCTCCTGGTCCAAGATCTGAGACCCAGATCACTGACACACAAATACGATCCTGAAAATTCACCGAGTCAAATTGGTTACGCGTGTAAGGTCGCGATGAGATGGATCAGGAGTAGTGGAAGGTCACGATGAATTTGTGGGAACTAACTTGGAGAGGTCACATCGTAAGTGATTCGAAAGAGAAGACATCATAGCATGGTGGCTGGGAAACCCTAGATGTAAGCCTATGCGGACGCGTGCACCATAGCGAAAGGCGACAAGCCTCCTGCTTGTTCAATGGTTGACGTGGACAAAGGGTAGATCAGAGGGTATCACATGGTAAGATGGATCCTCCAGACCACAAATGTAAGAACTAGCCTTGGTCCTCCATTTACATTGGTGGGATTTGATGGTCCACACTTGTTAAATAGGTGAAACCATCAAATCTCACCAATCCGCCTATCTTGCTTTGGTCAGGTGGTACACGATAAGATCTGTTCCCATGTGATGGTGGCAGATCCTCTGAATTGCCTATCCTGTTCCACTCCTTGACTAAACAGGTGGAGTCATCAAATCACACCAATACAAATGAAGGATCAGGGTTGGTTCTTATATTTGTGATCTAGAGGATCCGTCTGGAGATGGATCCTCTGAACCGCTTATCCTGGTCCCCTCCTAGATCAGGATGTGATCCGCTCCTGGACCAGGATGTTATCCGTTCCTGGAGCACAGATATGGATCATAACATACGGTCTAAAAGATGGATCAATTCATCTATAGATTGAGTTTTATAGATCCTATCTATTATACAAATGAAATTCATAGAATTTTATCTATGAATTACGATTTAGAGGATTTTGACTGCCGCACCTGCACCAGGAGGCGGATTGATGGGATTTGATGCCCCTGGTATCACATCCGCAAAAATCATAATAAAATTTCTAATTTTTATTAAGCCATCTGCTGATCAAGGCGCTTTGACTCTGAGACACCGAATTATTTTAAAACATTAAAAAAATACACTAAACTTATAAAAAAAAACTTAGCAATGATGCATTTATTTCTTATATACTCTTTGTCCAATCCGTTTTACGGATTTCATTATTATCCCAATCATCTGTTGAATGAATAGTTAACAAGAAAATATATTAAATATCATTTAAAAATATTTGATAAAAAATATTTGACACTTTAAAAGATTTGAATTTGTGCCAAATATGCATCGTTATGTTTTTGTGATTCTTTTGAATTGTATTGTTTTTTACAATTTTTTTAGCCACGAAATTATATGTTCTTTCCGCTAGAGATTTAATTTGACATGCCTAAATCCCTCAAATTCCAACCAAATAAGTACTTATACTCTCGGGGCCTTAATTTTTTTTTTTTTAATTTTGAACCTCCTAAGATCATCAATGTGGCAACCTCCTAAGATCATCAAGCTCTTTAACAGTAGTGATCAATTGATAATCACCAAATTGGAAGTGATTTTAATCGACTAGATTCAATTTTTGTCCACCAATCATTGTCAACTTTGATCAAAAGTGTTTGACGGTCATAAATTTGATAGTTATAAAGACATATGCTATGAAAGGGGATATGTTTAGGATCTAGATTGATATACCATAGAGGACCAGTATACCCTAGATCCGTGGATTTGACATACTGATACTGTGGTACCCATATTATGTATATATGGATTTTTCTTTATGCTGATCAGGACATTCCATACTTATTATGTTCAGGACATAGGTTTTTGATATTCTATCTGACCTGTGTACTCTAGATCTTGATATGTGACCATCGATTTTACCGTACTCATTTTATACATATGGATATGGTTATGTTGATCAGTTTATGACATGCTTAGTGTCATGCATCATGGTTGCATGCTGCGTGATTGTCGGCTCTACTATGGTTGAGCACATCAATGTATTCGCACACACCACCACTCATGGATTAGTGGTATATCCGGCAGGTGTGGCTCCGTTGGTCCGAGGACTCAGCGTGGTAGCCGGCGATGTCTCTGTTTGGCTCCATTTAGTGTAGCAGTAGTAGCCGTGACGGTGGACTCTGTTTAGCTCCGTTGGTCTGACTCATGGGTAGAGATTTCCTCCCCGTCATCGTGTCTTGGAGATGAGAGCATTGAGCTCCCCATTTATGATTTGGGGTCACGGGGCGGAGTACTCGGCACAAGATCTCGTCCACTCGGTCACTCATCAGGAGTAGTGACGACAGAGTGCACGGTTGTCACAGCCCTACCCACTCGATCTCACCATTTGTGTGTGAGATGACTGACTGGCGTCAGGGGTGACCAGGACGCATCATTAGCATCATATGCATTGATGCATTTATATTTTTTTTTTATGATTGTGTTTGCTGCATTTGGTTGCTGCATTTTGGTTGGATACATACTTTTGACCTGCATACAGGATTATTGACACTTTCGGTTTGACGACCCTTTTGTCTGGATAGGAGTTCCTGGTGAGTACAGCTTCCTCAGTTACCTTTCAGTTTTTGCGTATTCCCTATATATGATTAGGAAGCTGTATTCCATGTTTGTTGCTGTTAGATATGTTGGTTGCTACTCGGAAAGCCTAGAGGTTCCACTGTACAAAAATTTTGTACAAAGGTCTGAACCTTTTCCTAGCTACCATGTGTTCTTTTAAATTAAATTTTGGATCGCCGGCGGAACTTAACACGTTCGACCCAAATCACCTTAAGTTATTAATTCCATTAAATATTAATTTCCATAATTGGTTCCCAGTACTGACGTGGCGAGGCACATGGTCTTCTTGGATATGGGAGCAACCACCACCGACTAGACAAAACCTTTTATAGAAATCTAATATTTAATTTCCTAAAATAACTTTAGGTTAACCGAAAAGAACAATCAAATCACAAGGAAAAATAAAACAAAAGAACACAACTTCGAAAAACATATTCGAAATACTAGAATCGTAAGCCTCTTGTATTTGGTATTATTTCCAAAAATAACTAGTATGATGCGGAAAGAAAAAATACTAGTTATACCTTTTAGAAAGACCTCTTGATCTTCTACCGTATTCCTCTTCTAACCTCGGACGTTGTGTGGGCAACGATCTTCCGAGATGAGAATCCACCAAAGCACCTTCTTCTCCTTTCTTCAAGTTTCGGCCAAGTACAAAGCTTCCAAAAGATGAAGATCTTTTTCCACCAACCAAGCTCAAGGGATACAAGCTTTCTCTCCTTCTTCTTCTTCTTCTCCAAGTAGTATCCGCCACCACAAGAGCTCCAAGCAAATAGAGAAGGTTCGGCCACCACCAAGAGGAAGAGAGGGAGAGGTTGGCCACAACACCAAGGAAAAGAGGGAGAGAAATAATAGAGGTTGTTCACCATGAAGCCTTCTCTACCCCCTCTTTTATAATCCTTGGTCTTGGCAAATAAGGAAATTTAATTAAAAACTTCCTTAATTCTTTTGCCATGAAAAGGAAAATTTTATTTAATTAAAACAATTTTCCTTTTCTCAATTTACATGGCCGCACCAAAGCTACAAACAAGGAGAGTTTTAATTAATTAAAACTTCCTAATTTGTCTCCAGAAATTTATAAAATTTCTTCAATAATTTAATCCCTTCATGATTGGTTTATAAAAAGGAAATTTAATAAATTAAAATCTTTCTTTTAAACATGTGGATAAAAAGAAAGTTATCTCTAAAAATTAAAATCTCTTTTAATCTACAAATAAGGAAAGATATCAAATCTTTTCTCAATCTTTTGTAGAAACTAATAAAAGAGAATTATTAATTTTTAAACTTTCTTTTAAATCATGAACATGGTTAAAAGGAAAGTTTTCTTAAAATTAAAATCCTCCTTTAATCAACAAATAAGGAAAGATTTCAAATTTTAAACTCTCTTTAAACATGTAGATGATTTACAAATAAGGAAAGTTTTTACCAAAAATTAAAACCATCCTTTTAAACTACAAATAAGGAAAGAGATTAATCTCTTCTCTTAATCTTTTGTAGAAAACTATAAAAGGAAATTTTTAAATTTTAAACTCTCTTTTAAAATCATGATATCCACATAAGAAATAATTTTAATAAAAATCCTTTTTAATATTCTAGTGGCCGGCCACCTAAGCTTGGGACCCAAGCTTTGGCCGGCCACCTACATGACTCATCCACTTGATCTTGGCCGGCCCTAGCTTGGGTTCCAACCTAGCTTGGCCGGCCCCATTGGATGGGTAAGAAGGTGGGTATGCGGTGGGTATAAATCTCTATATACTAGAGGCTACGATAGGGACCGAGAGGAGAAATTGGTTTTGGTCTCCCGATGAAATTAAGCATCCCGTGTTCGCCCTGAACACACAACTTAATTTCATCAATAATAATTCATTCCACTAAAGAACTATTATTGAACTACCGCACCAATCCCAAATTACATTTTGGGCTCCTTCTTATTATGAGCGTGTTAGTCTCCCTGTGTTTAAGATATCGAATGTCCACTAATTAAGTGAGTTACTGACAACTCATTTAATTAATATCTAAGTCCAAGAATAGTACCACTCAACCTTATTATCATGTCGGACTAAGTCCACCTGCAGGGTTTAACATAACAATCCTTATGAGCTCCTCTTGAGGACATTATCAACCTAGTATCTCTAGGACACAGTTTCCTTCTATAATCAACAACACACACTATAAGTGATACCATTTCCCAACTTATCGGGTTTATTGATTTATCGAACTAAATCTCACCCATTGATAAATTAAAGAAATAAATATCAAATATATGTGCTTGTTATTATATTAGGATTAAGAGCACACACTTCCATAATAACTGAGGTCTTTATTCTTTTATAAAGTCAGTATAAAAGGAACGACCTCAAATGGTCCTACTCAATACACTCTAAGTGTACTAGTGTAATCATATAGTTAAGATAAACTAATACCTAATTACACTACGACCTTCCAATGGTTTGTTCCTTTCCATCTTGGTCGTGAGCTACTGTTTATAATTTATAAGGAACCAATAACATGATCTTCTGTATGTGACACCACACACCATGTTATCTACAATATAAATTAATTGAGCAACTACATTTATCATAAATGTAGACATTTGACCAATGCGATTCTTATTTCTAGATTAATGTTTATACCAAAAGCTAGGCTTTTAGTATACACTCTAACAAGATATATCTTACTACTCATGTCCATTGGTATTCGTTGAGTTGTTGAACTCACCCCCGTTGATACTATCTTTTTCAGGTACCAGGTTATTTATGGTGTCGCTTGGAGCATCCTGTCTGCTGGTCCCCACGTCACATCAGAAAACTTATCGGTTTCACGTATGTTTTGTTTGTTTTATGTATCAGTTTGTTTAGCTCTGTACTCTGGTTTTATTTTTGGAGTGTTGACGTTGTTATGTGGTATTTTGTATTTATGTTATTGGTTGTGTAAGTCTAGCCGGCTAGCAGTTTTGTGTTTTGGTTTTGGTACAGCCGAGTGAGCTGCTTTATTTTTAACTGCGTGGTTGTGTCAGCCAGAGGTTGAATTTGATATTAACTGCGTGGTGTTTGTTTTCTTTTATTGTTATTATTCCAGCCGCATGTGGCTGAGGTATATAGTCTGCCAAAATTTCTTCGGACAGAGACTCCTCCGGGGCGTGACAATTTAGTGGTATCAGAGCAGGTATACGATACTTGCTATGTGTTCTGGACTTTCGAGAATTATCTGATATCAATTTATTTGGTATCAGAGATCGACTTACGTGTCTTATTTTTTCGGTGTTTCGAATTTTGTGTTTTGGTTTTTTCGATGTGACTTTTCGGGTTTTGGGACCTGGCAGCAGCAGGACATCTCCAAGCTATAGGAGGTATGTTGGTATATACTGTTGTCCTACCTCTCTGTTAGTATATGCCCTATATTACAGTTTATCATCTGTATTAGCATTCTTTATTAGTATCTGTCTGGTTGATGTAGCACGTATTATATGTGATGGGATAGCCACTGATCTTTACCGACCTTAATAGAGATTAAGGAATATAGTCTCTGCAGATCTTTCATATCATACCATTAGTAGTATTAACTTCTGTTACTACTAATTGGTTAGGAGATGGAGGCACATACCAGCCTTTGTTATTATTAGTGTGTAGTAGATAGTACCTTCATATTCATGTTGACTAGTCAGTAGAATACCGATATACTTTAGTTAGTTTTCGTCGGTAGATGATTATTGTACTCTGGTTAGATCGGTAATAGAAAACTGATTTACACATATTGACTGGGGTAGTCGTGGGTTGATTTACCTTAGACGCTTGTAGATTAGTTAGTAGATGACTTATTTAGTTTTGTTGGTTTGATCAGTAGATGACAGTCATACTCTATTTTAGAGGTTCGAATCGTTGGGTTATTTGTGCTTAGTATGGTATTTAGAGCACATTTGAGTACATGTTTTGTACTGACGTGGAAAAGATTGAATTGACAGTATACCATTGTCGATTTGGGTCAGTCTATAGAGGATCGATGTATCCTATTCCATGTGGACTTTAATTTTTGACTGTATGTACCTAGTGGGATAACTTAGAAGGTGACCCTACCGTTTCAGAATGTCAGGTTGATTGGGTCAAATATGTTGATTATCCCTAGCTTTGTTTCGTGTACATATGATTGAAATGAGTTATAGGAGTTCTCTGATGGTTAGTTCATTTGCAGGAAGTGTGAGTATTCACATCTAGATATGGTTATTTTATGTTCCTTATGGATTATAGCTTCTTAGTTAGCTGTACGTGTCTGATTGACATATTGGAGGTATCTTGTTGATTATGTGTGATTTGTGAATGCACCTGGGTTTAGTATGTCCTATTGGAAGTATATGTTGATTATACTCTTGGCATATGTGTATATTTGTCATGTGAGTATTGTTTGAGGGGTATTGTTGATTTTACCTAAGATGATATATGCACACGGGTTCGGTATACATTGTTGGAGGTATCATGGTGATTTATACCTATGATGTGAGTATTTTTGGTGTGTACTAATTGGAGGATTATGTCGATCATACATATGTTGTGTGTGCACGTGTGTCAGATGTATGGTTGGTAGCATCATGATGATTCTACCTAAGTAAAATGTAGAATATTAAATGTCTACATTATGATATTGGTTGTTTTACCTTGTCAACTAATTCTCCCATTAGTGGGTGACCGACCCACTAGGAGGATGATAGAGTTGACTATGGATTTGATTTGCTTACTGGGTGGTTATACCCTAGGCTTACCCACAGTGATCTGTGGTAGAGAGATCTTGTGCAGTCTCTAGCTAGATAGTTAGGTGCTTTGGGCACTTATGTATTGTTGTGGTAGAGTGTAGCTCCCACATGTTATGGATCGTTTGTGGTAGAGCATAGCTTCCACATATTCTGGATTCCCACATATTTAGGGATTGTTTTGTAGTGGAGCGTTGCTCCTATATATTGCGGATTGTTTGTAGCGGAGCATTGCTCCCATATTTATTATGGATACATATTTTGGATTATTTGTGGTGGAGCGTTGCTCCCACATATGGAGGATTTCTTGTGGTAGAGCGTTTCTCCCACATATGTGGTATTTCGTGTGATAGAGCATTGCTCTCACACTGGAGGTTCTATTCTTTGTTGATTATATATCGTTGGTGATCAGATCTGTTTATTGTTGGGGATCTTATTGTTAGGAATGTCTGTGATACGGACATTATGTGTCTTGGTTTTACCATTAGTGCTTGCGGTGCCCTAGATGTTATCATGGACTCGATGATTTGGGTATCCCTAGAATGTTTGGATTGGTTTCCATTGTCTTTGTTGACGATGTTGTGATCTATTTCGGATCCGCGGTGAGTCACGTACACCACCTTTGCTTAGATCTAGAGATGTTTCGACGAGAACATCTATATGTGATGATCAGTAGTGCTTATTTGGATTATCTTATGTGACGATGATTAGGACACACGGTCACCAGTAGGAGTATACCGTGGTTCCACAGGAGATCGAGGATTGGGAGTAGACGGAGTCGATATAAGAGGCTCATGACTTCTTTTGTTTGGCTCGATATTTCCGGAGATACGTTGAGGGTTTCTCACGGATTGCTATGCTACTTACATGCCTGATCGGGAAAGGCGTGAAGTTCACTTGGACTGAGGTTGCATGACCCTTATAGGAGCTGAGCGGAGTTTAGTGTCGGCTCCGATTTTTGGTTGTACCTTCGGAGAGGATTATACTGACGCGTCTCTACTGGGTTTGGACGCTGTTTTGATGCAGCACGATAGAGTAGTCTCCTATGCTTCTCGTCGGTTGAAGAAGCATGAGAAGAACTACCTGTACATGATCTGGAGAGTCGCCATTATTTTTGCCATGAACATTTGGCGACATTATTCATAAGAGTCTCAAATATCTGTTTTACTTAGAAGAAACCTAATCTCCGACAGAGGAGATGGATGGAGTTCCTGAAGGATTTTGATTGTACCATTAGTTATCACCTAGGAAAAGCTAATGTGGTTGTTGACGCACTTAGCCGGAAGTCTAGAGTGACTTTGGCTTGCCACCGAGTTGTGGTCACAGATTGGTTATCATGGTTGCTCAGTCGTCGATCAGGACGAGGATCCGAGAGCCCTAGGCTGTATTTGCGGGTTATTTGAAGCCAGATAGTTTCCGGGCAACAGACCGAGTTTACCCGAGATGAAGCGGTGGTTATATATTTCCGATGTCGCTTATGCGTATCTCCATTTCACCCGGTCAGGGAGGAGTTACTTCAGGAGGCATCGCTCACGATTTGCTGTCCACCCAGGCGGTACCCGCGTGTACCAAGATTTGAGGTGTTTCTATTGGTGGAACGACATGAAGGAAGACATCGCAGATTTTGTAGCTAGATGTCTCGTCTGTCAGCAAGTGAAAGCCGAGCATTAGAGATCTGCCGGCTTATTTCAGCAGATTTCTATTCTTGAGTGGAAATGAGAACATATTACTAAGGACTTTGTGGTGAGTTTGTCAAGGACATGACGAGACCAAGACGCGATTTGGGTAATCGTTGATCAATTAACCAAATCCGCGCACTTTTTAGCGATCCGGAAGACTGATTTCCTGGATCGATTGGTAGATCTGTTTTGCCGGGAGATCATCAGATCACATGGTGTTCCGTTGACTATTATTTCGGATAGAGGCCCCTGTTTCACGTCTCGTTTTTGACAGAGTCTGCAGCAGGCCTTGGGCACACAGCTCCGTTTCAGTACAGCCTTCCATCCACAGACAGATGGACAGTCAGAGCGGACCATTCACACTTTAGAGGACCTGCTGAGGTCATGTGTTATGGATTTCGGAGGCAGTTGGGAGGACCATCTGCCATTGGTAGAGTTTGCTTACAACAACAGCTTTCATTCGGCTATCCGGATGTCACCGTTTGAAGCGTTGTATGGTAGGCCTTGTCGGACACCACCCTCTGGGATGAGGTTGGGGAGGCCCAATTGTTGGGACCTCATAGAGCTCAGCATGAGGCAGAGTTGGTCCATACTTTTAGACGGAGAGTGTCAGAGGCACAGGACTGCCAGAAGTATTATGCTGACTGGAATCGGAGACTCTTAGAGTTCTCCATTTGCGACCAGCTATTTCTGCGAGTTTCACCCACGAAAGGGGTGAAGAGCTTCGGCCTTATCGGGGAGCTGGCTCCGCGATACATTGGACCTTTCCAGATCTCGGGAAGGATTAGAGCAGTAGCTTACGGGTTGGCACTATCGCCGTCCTTGGCAGGCGTGCATGACGTATTCTTTGTGTCTATATTAAGGGGGTATATACCCGACCCGACACATGCGCTGACTGATATCTCAGTTCCAGTTCAGCCTGACGTCACTTATGAGGGGTTCCGGTACAGATTCTAGACCGGAAAGAGCGTCAGTTGCGGAACAAGACTATCCGGCTGGTTAAAGTCAGATGGCAGCATCATTCAGACGAGGAGGCTACTTGGGAGCTCGAGGATACGATCCGAGCTCGATATCCCCATCTTTTCACTTGAGGTATGTGATTTATTTACCGTTCAGCATTTATACTCTATATCTGTTGTTAGTACTTGCTGATGGTAGATAACGAAATTTGGGGACCAAATTTTTATTAGTGGGGGAGAATGTAAAATACCGAAAATAGGCGAATATTAATAAGGGAAATTTCCGGAATTTTTGGAAATTTTTCGGGAATTTTTCGGAGCTCGTATGGATGAGTTAACGGGGACAAAAACGGGGCCCGAAAAAGCCTGTTTAGGCTACCCCATTTAAGTGAGGAAAAGTTGAATTTACTTATTTATTTTCCTATTTTCTTTTTCTTTCTCCCTACACGCCGTTTTCCTTTTCCCCCACAAACCTGCGCGTGCCCAGCTTCTTCTCTTTCCCTCACGCGAGCCCTAACCGGCGCCGCAAACCGCCGGTTCCTCCCTCTCCTCTGCCGACGCCGACGACGCCAGGGACCAGAGAGCCGCCTCTCCTCTTCGCTGGCCGACGCAGACCCAGACTGCCGCTGTCTGTGAGCCCTAGCACGACCATCCCGCGGCCACTACAGCCTGTCCTCGTGCGCTGCCCTGTTGATCACCGCCGACTCCTTGTTCTTGAGCCGTGCCCTAGACCCGAGCCAACAAGGTGAGATTGTGCCGAAGGATTTGGATTGGTGGAGCACCCGATTGTTTGATCTCAGGCTGTGGTGTTGTTTCTTGTTTCCAGCAGGACCTCTAGCTTGTTCCGCAAGCCAACATCTTTGATTTTGGATCAACAGTGGTACATTCACATTGAGGTGAGGTTTGTTTTGTTTTCGGGTTGATGCAGAGTGATAATATTGTAGTAATGGATTGTTTTAATTTGTTGAGGAGAAGGAGGTTGGATGTTTGTTTGGGTAAGGAACTGAATCCGATTAGACATCTAGTTGATAATCTTTAATTGATTTTTGAATTCATTAATCTGTTGAGATTGGAGATTTGATTTCATTTCCAGTTGTGGATTTAACTAGAGTTTAGTTACAGATTTAGATTCATTAGTAATCATTTATTTGAGGAATTGTTAAGGTGGATTATGTTAATAGAAAATGATTATCAGGTGTTGGACGAGTTTTGGAAGAAAATGGTGAGGTCATAAGATTGGATTTATTGAGGTTTCGGCTTGCATTATCCTATCTACGATAAACCTAAGTGTTGATTGTATATTTATTTCAGGGTTTTGATTTGAGACAAGAGCTCTGATTAGAGGACATACAACACGATCTACATTGGAGGCGGGTACCTCTTGACTTATCTTTTATGATATTGTCATTGGATATGCATAGTATTTTATAACTACAAGCAATGAATATGTTTGCCTTTGGTATGTTACTGTTTGATATCCATAGCATGTTAGATTTGTTACCTGTGAAGTATCCGTACTTATATCTCGTGATTTGTTTCCATGAGTACCTATTGCCATGAGTATCTTAGTTTCTAGAGTGGCATACCATGCTTTACTGAGGTTAGGGTTAGACTCTGGATTTTTGTTTCTGACATGTATATCCAAATTATCTGATACTTAGGTTTTTATGCCATGCTTGGATTGTGTATTTCTATTGGTATATCATATATGACTCGTGTACCTAGATCTTGTGGTTTTGATCTGTGTATATTGTAGGTACATATGCTATGAAAGGGGGATATATTTAGGATCTAGGTTGATATACCATAGAGGACCAGTATACCTTAGATCCGTGGATTTGACATACTGATACTGTGGTACCCATATTATGTATATATGGATTTTTCTTTATGCTGATCAGGATATTCCATACTTATTATGTTCAGGACATAGGTTTTTGATATTCTATCTGACCTGTGTACTCTAGATCTTGATATGTGACCATCGATTTTACCGTACTCATTTTATACATATGGATATGGTTATGTTGATCAGTTTATGACATGCTTAGTGTCATGCATCATGGTTGCATGCTGCGCGATTGTCGGCTCTACTATGGTTGAGCACATCGCCAGTTACATGTACTGCACACACCACCACTCATGGATTAGTGGTATATCAGACAGGTGTGTGGCGGTTCTTTTTAGCTCCGTTAGTCGAGGACTCGGCGTGGTAGCCGGATCGATTCCTCTGTTGCTCGGCATTTAGTGTAGCGGTGTAGTAGCCGTGACGGTGGACTCTGTTTAGCTCCGTTGGTCGGTGACTCGGTAGTGGTAGCCGTGATTTCCTCCCGTCATCGTGTCTGGGAGATGAGCATTGAACTCCCCATTTATGATTTGGGGTCACGGGACAGGATCGACAACATCCGTCCACTCGGTCACTCATCGGGAGTAGTGACGACAGAGTGCATTGCACTACCCACTCGGTCTCACCATTTGTGTGTGAGATGACTGACTGGCGTCAGGGGTGACCAGGACGCATCATTAGCATCATATGCATTGATGCATTTATATTTTTTTTTTATGATTGTGTTTGCTGCATTTGGTTGCTGTATTTTGGTTAGATACATACTTTTGACCTGCATACAGGATTATTGATACTTTCGGTTTGACAACCCTTTTGTCTGGATAGGAGTTCCTGGTGAGTACAGCTTCCTCAGTTACCTTTCAGTTTTTGCGTATTCCCTATATATGATTAGGAAGCTGTATTCCATATTTGTTGCTGTTAGATATGTTGGTTGCTACTCGGAAAGCCTAGAGGTTCCACTGTACAAAAATTTTGTACAAAGATCTGAACCTTTTCCTAGCTACCATGTGTTCTTTTAAATTAAATTTTGGATCGCCGGCGGAACTTAACACGTTTGATCCAAAACTTAATCTATTTGTTCTTTTAGGTTTTGACTTGGATCTCCTACGGAACTTAACACGTTCGACCCAAGTCTCCTTAAGTTATTAATTTCATTAAATATTAATTTCCATAAAAGGTTCCCAGTACTGACGTGGCGAGGCACATGGCCTTCTTGGATATGGGAGCAACCACCACCGACTAGACAAAACCTTTAATAGAAAGCTAATATTTAATTTCCTAAAATAACTTTAGGTTAACCAAAGAGAACAATCAAATCACAAGGAAAAGAAAGAAACAAAAGAACACAACTTCGAAAAAACATATTCGAAATTCTAGAACGTAAGCCTCTTGTATTTGGTATTATTTCCATAAATAACTAGCATGATGCGGAAATAGAAATTACTAGTTATACCTTGTAGAAAAACCTCTTGATCTTCTACTGTATTCCTCTTCTAACCTCGGGCGTTGTGTGGGCAGCGATCTTCGAGACGAGAAACCACCAATCACCTTCTTCTCCTCCTAGCTAGGTTCGGCCACAACAAGAGCTTCACCAAGGAGGAAAAACAAAATACTAACCAAGCTCCAAGATGCTAGCTTTCTCTCCTTCTTCTTCTTCTTCTCGAGAGTATCCCACCACAAGAGCTTCAATAGAAGGGTAGGGTTCGCCACCACAAGAGGAAGAGAGGAGATGATGACACTAAGGAACAAAAGAGGGAGAGGAATAATAGATGTTGTGTCTTGTGAAGGCACCCACCCTTCTTTTATATTCCTTGGCCTAGGCAAATTAGGAAATTTAATTACAATAAATTTTCCTTAATTTCCTTGACATGATTTAATTGAGAGAAATAAAATAAAATTTCCCAATTAATTTCAAGTGGCGCCATCATTGGATAACAAAGAGGACAAGTTTTAATCAACAATTAAAACTTCCTAATTTATTTCCGGAAATTTTAAAAATAAAATTTCTCTTTAAAATCTCTTCATGGTTGATAAAGGAAATTTCTATAATTTTAATTTTATCAACATGTGAATAATTTTAAAGAAAAATAAAACATCTCTCCAATCTACAAATAAGGAAAGAGATCTAATCTCTTTCTTTAATCTTTGTAGATCTTTTACAAGAGATATTTTAATTTTAATTCTCTTTAAAATATATCTTCCACATAATAATAAAATTTAAAATTAAATTTCTTTTTAATTTATTTTGGTCGGCCCTACTAGCTTGGGTTCAAGCTAGGGCCGGCCACCAATCTCATACTTAGGCCCTAGCTTGATCCCAAGCTAGCTTGGCCGGCCCCTATTGAGTGGGTATAGAAGGTGGGTATAGGTGGGTATAGAACTCTATAAATAAGAGGCTACGATAGGGACCGAGAGGAGGAATTGGTTTTGGTCTCCGATAAAATTAAGCATCCCGTGTTGCCCCGAAACTTAATTTTATCAATGATAATTCATTCCACTAGAGAACTATCATTGAACTACCGACCAATCCCAAATTACATTTTGGGCTCCTGCTTATTATGAGTGTTAGTCTCCCGTGTTTAAGATATCGAATGTCCACTAATTAAGTGAGTTCTTGACAACTCATTTAATTAATGTCTAAGTCCAAGAGTAGTACCACTCAACCTTATCGTCATGTCGGACTAAGTCCACCTGCAGGGTTTAACATGACAATTCTTATGAGCTCCTCTTGGGGACATTATCAACCTAGTATCTCTAGGACACAGTTTCCTTCTATAATCAACAACACACACTATAAGTGATATCATTTCCCAATTTATCGGGCTTATTGATTCATCGAACTAAATCTCACCCATTGATAAATTAAAGAAATAAATATCAAATATATGTGCTTGTTATTATTTTAGGATTAAGAGCACACACTTCCATAATAACTGAGGTCTTTGTTCCTTTATAAAGTCAGTATAAAGAAACGACCTCAAATGGTCCTACTCAATACACTCTGAGTGTACTAGTGTAATTACATAGTCAAGATAAACTAATACCTAATTATACTACGACCTTCTAATGGTTTGTTCCTTTCCATTCGGTCGTGAGACTCTGTTTATAATTTATAAAGTATTGATAACATCATCTTCTATGTGACACCATACTATGTTATCTACAATATAAATTAAATGAAATGAACAAATGTAGATAATTAGACCAAATGTGATTCTTTATTCATAATGAATGTTTACAAAGCTTAGGCTTTGGTATACACTCCAACAATCTCCCACTTATACTAATGACTAAGTGCCATATCTTCTACCATACATCGGATCCCATTCCTCCACATGCCGATCGAAAGCTTTGTGGAAGGGCCTTAGTGAAAGGATCGCCGGGTTATCCGTGATGCAATCTTGGCGATGACAACTTCTCCTCGCTTCGATATCTCTTATCGGTGGTACTTGCGCTCTATGTTTACTTGCCTTATGGGCTCGTGGTTCCTTGAAGTTTGCACCATTGTTATCACAATAAATTGTGATGATTTTGGGCAAACCAGAATCACATCTAAGTCCATTAGAAAGTTCCTGAGCCATACTGCTTCTTTAGCTGCCTCAGGGGCTGCTACATACTCAGTGAGTCCGAAACGCATTTCGCTTAACACTCCTCCATGAAATGGCTCCACCTCCTAAAGTAAACACATAGCCTGATGTAGACTTCTATTATCCCTATCGATTGGAAATCTGAATCCGTGTAACCCACGGGGAGCGGATCGTGCTTGGTAAACTAGCATATAATCTCTAGTCCTTCGGTACTTTAATATATGCTTTACTGCATCCAATGTCCTTGTCGAGGTTACTCGATATCTCTGACCATGCCCACAAAGCGGATATCGGGTCTCGTACATAGCATTGCATACATTAGGCTTCCTACAGCATAAGGGCGCTTTCATGTCCTCTATCTCTTTCGATGTCTTTGGAGACATCTCTTTAGATAGAGCTACTCCATGTCTAAAGGTAAGAAACCTTTCTTGGAATTCTGCGTGCTAAAACGAGCAAGGATTGTATCTATATATGAAGCTTGGGGCAGACACAACATTCTTTTCTTACGATCCCTTATAACTTTGATCCCAAGAATGTGTGCACAATCTCCTAAGTCCTTCATATCAAATTGTTTGGACAACCATACCCTTACGTCCGATAATACCTTGACATTGTTGCCAATTAACAAAATATCATCTACGATAGTACAAGAAATACCACCACGTTTCCGTTACACTTCTTATATACACAAGACTCATCCGGACTTTGAATAAATCCATATGACTGGATTACTTCATTAAACCGGATGTTCCAAGAACTTGAAGCTTGCTTGAGTCCATAAATGGACCGATTAAGCTTGCACACTAGATGCTCTTTGCCTTTTCAATGAACCCTTATGGTTTGCTTCATATGGATGTTCTCTTCAAGACTTCCATTAAGGAAAGGTCTTGACATCCATTTGCCAAATCTCATAATCCATATGAGTGATGGATAAGAGTATCCGGATAGACTTAAGCATGGCTACTGGGAAAAGGTTTCCTCATAATCGATTCCCTCTTTCGGAGTTTTTTCAACAAGCCTAGCTTTGAAGGTTTCTACCTTCCCGTCCCCTCTTTTCTTTTGTAGATCCACTTGCATCCAACGGCTTTTACACCATCGGTGGTTCTACAAGCTCAGACCTTATTAGAGTACATGGACTCTATTTCGAATTCATTGCCTTTTGCCAGGATCGCATCTATATCTTGGAGTGCTTGTCATATGTTCGGGGATCGGGTTCATGTTTACCGAGGATTAAGTCCGAAGACTCTCCAAAACATGAATCTTTCAGTGCCTCACAACCCTCCCACTACGAGTACTGTCTGTGGTTGTGCATCATGTGTGACACGTGTTGCGGTCTCTTGTGGTACTTCATCTTGTCTTGCTGAAGTAGACATGTCCTCTAAGTTCTTCTAAAACAACTTACTTCGGGCTTGTGATCCATTATATAGTCTTCTTCTAAAAGCGGGCATTGGTGCTAACAATGACCTTCGGTCTTTAGGACTATAAAATAAACCACCTTTCGTTCCTTTAGGATATCCTACAAACACGCGAACTTCTGTACGAGATTCTAACTTATCGACATCTAGTTTCAACACATGTCTGGACTACCCCAAATCCGAATATGTCTTAGACGGGTTTTCGCCATTCCACAATTCTATGGGAGTAGAAGAAACTGATTTAGAAGGTACTAAGTTCAAAATCTTCTTTGTTTCGTATCATACCATGGTAATTGTGAATAACTCATCATCGATCTAACCATCTCCATAAGAGTCCTATTCCTTCGCTCTGCTGTTGGGGTGTTCGGTGTAGACAATTGGGATTGAATCCGACCTCGATAAGTAATTCCTAAACTCTCCTAAGAGGTATTCGCCACCACGATCGGATCGTAGTGTCTTGATACTTTTACCTAATCGTTTCTCCACATCGACCTTGTATTCTTTGAACTTGTCAAAGCATTCGGACTTCGGCGCATTAGGTAAATGTATCCATATCTTGAATAATCGTCTATGAAAGAGACAAAATATTCAAAACCTCCTCTTGCCTGGACAGACATAGGACCACACAAATCAGAGTGAACCAACTCTAACACTTCTTTGGCTCTATACCCCTTGGCCTTGAATGGCCTCTTGGTCATTTTACCTTCTAAGCAAGATTCACAAGTTGGAAAATTTTCCAACTCTAATGAACTCAAAAGTCCATCGGCTATAAGCCTCTGAATCCTACTTAAATTAATATGACCAAGTCTTAGATGCCAAAGATATGCTTGGTTCATTTCTGAAGGTTCTTTTCTCTTATTAGAATTAGAAGATGAGTTATAAATTTCCATGTTTTGCTTTGTGGAAGAAATTGGATTTAAAATATACAAATTGCCAACTAATGCACGAGCAGATAATCACTTTATTTCTTTTAATAACTACATCGTTACTAAAAAACTGAATATCCATCTAAAAGCAGTTTAGAAACTGAAATTAAATTATTTCTAAAGCGGGTACATAAAGACAATTTCTTAAAACCAAATTTTATTTCTACTAAAAGATAAGTAGGCGTCTCCCGTTGCCACCTTAGTAGCATTGCCCATGTAGCGGTAATCTCCCCTTCAGATAGTCGTCGGGTTGGAACCCCTGCAAGGAATTGCAGACATGATCGTGGCTCCGTATCTACACACCAGGTGCTGGTAGATAACACCGCTAAACATGTTTCAACAACTAGAGCATGAGATATACCTTTGTTTTGGTTCTTACGAGGACAGTCCGCCTTCCAATGTCCTGCCTGCTTGCAGATGAAGCACTTGCCCTTCGGCTTCTTCACTCTTTACTCTGAGATTTATTCACTTTCTTTGCTGAACCAGCTTGTTTCTTCTTCTTCTTTCCTCTCGGTTTAGAAGTAGAACCATTTTCAGCATAGTGAATTTGAGAATTGTGACGAAATAATCCTTCTGCCGCTTGAAGTTCTGTCAGTAGTTCCCCTAATGAATAAATCCTCTTATTCATATTATAGTTCAGGCGGAACTGCTCAAAACTTCTAGGTAGCGTTTGGAGGATCATATCGATCTGGGTTTCCCCATCAATTTCTCCTCCAAGGATCTGTATCTCGTTCAGATAAGCCATCATGTTTAGGATATGATCCCTTACAGGAGTACCCTCTTGCATGGTGGCTGTCATTATCTTTCTCATAGCTTCTTGTCTAGAAGCCCTATCCTGATGTCCAAAGAGTTCCTTGAGATTGTTCATAATATCATAAGCTGTTGGTAAATCTTTATGCTGATGTTGCAATACATTTGACATTGAAGCCAAAATGTAACACCGCGCCATCTCATCTACCTTTACCCATTTCTTATGATATTCAATCTCCTCTTGGGTAGATTCACCAGTGGGTGCATCAGGACAAGGTTCAGTCAGTACAAATTTATATCTTTCAGCAGTCAGAACAATATCCAGGTTTCTTTTCCAATCTATGTAATTTGGTCCAGTAAGTCTATTTTGTTGAAGTATGATGGACAGTGGGTTGAAAGTCATCCTAAGAATCACAAATAACTTTTGGTCAAAACTCTAAATTTAGAATAATATTGATTCCTCAAACAATACTATTTTAAATTAACCAACACCTCATAACACCGTGAATTTTGTATGCCACGTTAGTGTGGACGTATACAATTTCAACATTTGTAAAAGGAGGGTTTTAACCCATTAATTTTATTATCTTGTCAACCTAACTTTTTGACAAATAAAATTAATAGTTGGTATTATTTGGTCTCACAAATAATAACAGTGACTCCGTTGGGGAGGATACTATTAGATGTGTCTAAGTGTTCACCATTACTTGACACTAAGTCCATTAATAAGATTATGCCCTTTCCGTTGGGGAAGATCACACGTTCTTGATTAACTTCCTATAGTCATCCGAAATGGAAGTTGTTTCTAGTGATCCATGAACAAGCTCATCCGTTATGGAGGAAGGCACTCGAGCCAGCCAGCTTGTTTGCATCACTTACAAACCGATAATGGAGACCATGGGATTTACTTAAAAACCCTCTCCCACTTAGTTATTTACAAATGAGGAATTTTAACTATGCTAGCCTACTAAACTTGTAAACTAACATGCACACAATATAAAAGCAATAAATAGAAAATCTAATTTTCAACTATTATGGCTTTTATCTTTAATTGTCCTCCGTGTGTTGTCATCCAAGCTTCTCCATATTTGGCCACCGCCACGGGTCTAGCTGTCGCATCCATCTTGCTCCGAGTTCACTGCGCCTCTGGTCCTTAGAAGGTTCCACGCTTTGCAAGATTCGATCCATGACATAAATAGAATTTTACATTTTGATCCTATATTCCATAAAAGGAATGTACATGTATCTAGATCAAAATAAAATCCTAATAAAACTAAATACAGCTCCTGCTGTATTTTAATACAATCATGCACACACATATAAATGCCCTTGACATGTCCAAGGGTCCAATCACACATAATAACTAAAAGCCATAATAGTTGGATCCTGCATCCACAAAGTTAGCACATCCTACTATTAACCTGCCTAAATTATGTATGACATGTGCATAATTAAACTAAATACCAAATACACAGAGGCAAAACCCTAGCTCTGATACCAATTGTTGGTTGCTACTCGGAAAACCTATAGGTTCCACTGTACAAAATTTTGTACAAAGGTCTGAACCTTTTCCTAGCTACCATGTGTTCTTTTTAAATTAAATTTTGGATCGCCTGCGGAACTTAACACGTTTGATCCAAAACTTAATCTATTTGTTCTTTTAGGTTTTGACTTGGATCTCCTGCGGAACTTAACACGTTCGACCCAAGTCTCCTTAAGTTATTAATTTCATTAAATATTAATTTCCATAAAAGGTTCCCAGTACTGACGTGGCGAGGCACATGACCTTCTTGGATATGGGAGCAACCACCACCGACTAGACAAAACCTTTAATAGAAAGCTAATATTTAATTTCCTAAAATAACTTTAGGTTAACCAAAGAGAACAATCAAATCACAAGGAAAAGAAAGAAACAAAAGAACACAACTTCGAAAAAACATATTCGAAATTCTAGAACGTAAGCCTCTTGTATTTGGTATTATTTCCATAAATAACTAGCATGATGCGGAAATAGAAATTATTAGTTATACCTTGTAGAAAAACCTCTTGATCTTCTACCGTATTCCTCTTCTATCCTCGGGCGTTGTGTGGGCAGCGATCTTCGAGACGAGAAACCACCAATCACCTTCTTCTCCTCCTAGCTAGGTTCGGCCAACAAAGAGGAAGCTTCACCAAGGAGGAAAAACAAAATACTAACCAAGCTCCAAGAGATGCTAGCTTTCTCTCCTTCTTCTTCTTCTTCTCCGAGTAGTATCCGGCCACCACAAGAGCTCAATAGAAGGGAGGGTTCGGCCACCACAAGAGGAAGAGAGGGAGAGGTTGGCCGGCCACACCAAGGAACAAAAGAGGGAGAGGAATAATAGATGTGGTGTCTTGTGAAGGCACACGCACCCCTTCTTTTATATTCCTTGGCCTAGGCAAATTAGGAAATGTAATTACAATAAATTTTCCTTAATTGCCTTGACATGATTTAATTGAGAGAAATAAAATAAAATTTCCCAATTAATTTCAAGTGGCCGGCCATCATTGGATAACAAAGAGGACAAGTTTTAATCAACAATTAAAACTTCCTAATTTGTTTCCGGAAATTTTAAAAATAAAATTTCTCTTTAAAATCTCTTCATGGTTGATAAAAGAAAATTTCTATAATTTTAATTTTATCAACATGTGAATAATTTTAAAGAAAAATAAAACATCTCTCCAATCTACAAATAAGGAAAGAGATCTAATCTCTTTCTTTAATCTTTTGTAGATCTTTTACAAGAGAGATATTTTAATTTTAATTCTCTTTAATATATCTTCCACATAATAATAAAATTTAAAATTAAATTTATTTTTAATTTATTTTGGCCGGCCCTACTAGCTTGGGTTCAAGCTAGGGCCGGCCACCCAATCTCATACCCAAGCTAGCTTGGCCGACCCCCTATTGGTGGGTATAGAAGGTGGGTATAGGTGGGTATAGAACTCTATAAATAAGAGGCTACGATAGGGACCGAGAGGAGGAATTGGTTTTGGTCTCCCGATAAAATTAAGCATCCCGTGTTCGCCCCGAACACACAACTTAATTTTATCAATGATAATTCATTCCACTAGAGAACTATCATTGAACTACCGCACCAATCCCAAATTACATTTTTGGGCTCCTTCTTATTATGAGTGTGTTAGTCTCCCTGTGTTTAAGATATCGAATGTCCACTAATTAAGTGAGTTACTGACAACTCATTTAATTAATGTCTAAGTCCAAGAGTAGTACCACTCAACCTTATCGTCATGTCGGACTAAGTCCACCTGCAGGGTTTAACATGACAATTCTTATGAGCTCCTCTTGGGGACATTATCAACCTAGTATCTCTAGGACACAGTTTCCTTCTATAATCAACAACACACACTATAAGTGATATCATTTCCCAATTTATCGGGCTTATTGATTCATCGAACTAAATCTCACTCATTGATAAATTAAAGAAATAAATATCAAATATATGTGCTTGTTATTATTTTAGGATTAAGAGCACACACTTCCATAATAACCGAGGTCTTTGTTCCTTTATAAAGTCAGTATAAAGAAACAACCTCAAATGGTCCTACTCAATACACTCTGAGTGTACTAGTGTAATTACATAGTCAAGATAAACTAATACCTAATTACACTACGACCTTCTAATGGTTTGTTCCTCTCCATTCTGGTCGTGAGCTACTGTTTATAATTTATAAGGTACTGATAACATCATCTTCTGTATGTGACACCACATACTATGTTATCTACAATATAAATTAAATGAACAACTACAAACAAATGTAGATAATTAGACCAAATGTGATTCTTTATTCATAATGAATGTTTACAAAGCTTAGGCTTTCAGTATACACTCCAACACTTACTACTCATGTCCATTGGTATTCGCTGAGTTGTTGAACTCACCCCCGTTGATACTATCTTTTTCAGGTACCAGGTTATTTATGGTGTCGCTTGGAGCATCCTGTCTGCTGGTCCCCACGTCACATCAGAAAACTTATCGGTTTCACGTATGTTTTGTTTGTTTTATGTATCAGTTTGTTTAGCTCTGTACTCTGGTTTTATTTTTGGAGTGTTGACGTTGTTATGTGGTATTTTGTATTTATGTTATTGGTTGTGTAAATCTAGCCGGCTAGCAGTTTTGTGTTTTGGTTTTGGTACAGCCGAGTGGGCTGCTTTATTTTTAACTGCGTGGTTGTGTCAGCCAGAGGCTGAATTTGATATTAACTGCGTGGTGTTTGTTTTCTTTTATTGTTATTATTCCAGCCGCATGTGGCTGAGGTATATAGTGCTTGTAGAAAAGTTTCAGATTGTCCGCCGTACAGGGGAGATGCTGCCGAAATTTCTTCGGACAGAGACTCCTCCGGGGCGTGACAGAACTTAGGTGGTGAATGTTCTAGTGAGTGAAACTAAGTCCTAGTGAGTGAAAGTAGGTGATTGTAGTCCTGATGAGTGAAGCTAGACCCTAGTGAGTGAAGCTAGGTGGTGGAAGTCCTGATGAGTGAAGTCGGGTCATAGTGAGTGAAGTTAGGTGGTGGAAGTCCTGGTGAGTGAAGTCAGGCAATGGAAGTCCTAGTGAGTGAAGCTGGGCAACCCTAGGGGAGATAACCCTAGGTTATATGTGACCGACTAGTTTCCGATTGACCGAACCAGCGAATCTTGAAATCTGTTAACACTGTCTTACTTTACTATTTTATATATTGTGCTAACTCAGTGTTGCATGGAAGTCCAGCTAAGTCAACGGGCCGACCGGATAGCTGGCATGAAGCCCAAACAAGTCGACGAGCTGACCAGATGTATGACAAAATGGTAAGTTAAGATAAGTCACTAGAGGGGAGTGACTTGGTGAGGATGCGTTCCCCGTTTGAGGAAACAGTAGGCATCGATCTAACTTAGATCCATTTTGAAAATCTAAGTTAAGATCTTGATTAGATTCTGGTCTCGAGGAGACGAAATCTAATTACTACTCTATTTTTTATAAATTGTGCTAACTTTTGTTTTGCAGGGTAGTATAATGTTTATTGCCTCGGACTAATCTTTTTCTTGCAAGGAAAAAGTTGTGCTGGAAAAAGGGATACGGGCACCTGGAAGGGATCCAAGCGCTCAGAGCTAGTCCGGGCGCCCGGAATGCAAAACTCTATCTCGCCGCAAACATGGAGTGCACTGATTGGCTGGGCCAATGTCACGGTCCAGGTGCCCAGAAGGGATCTGGGTGTCCGGAACTACTTATATAAGCAGTCTTCCACCAAGAGCTAAACACAACTTCTTCTTCTACGATTGCTCCCTTGTGCGCTGCTCCAAAGATGCTCCTATGATACTGTGAAGCTCCTCCAACATCCTGCGACTCAGTTTCATTTTTCTTGTTGTCGATATTTTTTATAATTCTTGTACTAAAATTGTGTAATACTTTTGCGAATTATTAGTGATTGTCCAACGAAGGCATTCTCATGTACGGGTCTTGGAGTAGGAGTCGACGAAGGCTCCGAATCAAGTAAAATTGATTTGTTAGCGTTGCTTCAATTTTTCTGTTTCTGCTGCTTACTCGATTAAGTTTTAACGATCGTTATTCACCTCCCCCCCTCCTCTTTTCCTCTAGTGAACTTTACGATCCAACAATATTTATTTAGTAGAAGTCTATATTTGATATTTTATGCTTTAAAGTTTAAAGTTTAAAGATGCATGTGCATATTTTATTTTGACAATTCTTAAATAAAAATATCATAATTACTTTAATTGTTTAGCATTTAATATTTGTAAATATAATTTTGAACCCTTTTGAGTATTAAAGAGAAAATCATGATTGACTATTATTAATTAGTATATGGTGCTTGTAAACATGATGTTAAACCCTTTTAGATCATAAAGATGACTAGTTAAAAATAGGCATATACAAATCACATTCCATATAATTTTTATTCTACACATTCCATATTAGATATATGTCATTAATAATATTAGTATTGTGATTAATGATTAGCCTTGTTATAAATGTTTTAAGATTGACCACTTTAATCTTATACTATGTGATTAATGGATCAAATTATTCTAAGGGGTATTTCTATCATCTAGTGGCATTGTTGAGCTCAATTAAAGAAATTTAATTGTGTTATGTGCATAATGACATGTAGCCTAACGGGTAGATTATTAAAATTTATTTATCCATTTGGTGAGCTTACATGTTTAAGTTCTAACACATGGAATTGTCATTACATATAAGTTCAATATAGTGGTCTAATTAATGTTTTAAACGTGGGTTGAATTAAGGGATATGGATTTTGTGTGTAGAAGCCTATTGCTCGGTTTATGTTATCATTGATGGGATGATAACCTAAATGGGTCTATGGTATATATAAAGGGTTGGGGTCCCCGAAGGGTTATTGTAATGGAACTTCTTATCCCATCAAAAAGAAGATAATAGTTATTGTCACCTTGAACTTTCAAAAGATCAACCTACTGAAACAAGGTTCTTGTCTTCCTAATCTTCATATTGTTCTAGCAATGATAATTCAATGACAGTATCTCTGGATTCAAGTTCGATTTTACTATCGTTCTTCATTTTATTTTGTTCGAGTTGCTATAAATCAACGATAAGATCTGATTTAGAATTGTTCAAGTCTACGGATTCATACATGAAGAACAATTTGTTGTTATTGTATTCGTTCATATAGGCTTTCGATGTAGCAAGTTAGGAGTTGTAAACCAAGTAAATCATTGTGTCCATCTAGTATGATTGTGTTTGTTTGTTTATTTATTTTCATATGCTAATGTGTATCCTTGTTGAAACCTCAACAAGAGAAAAAGAAAAATTTTCATTTGCAGGTTAATTTTTCCCCCCCCCCCCCCCCCCTTCTCTTTTATCGATCCTAAGTGTCCATTGCCCTATCACTTGGTATCAAAGTCGGAACGCTTAGAAGGACTAATTGTTGATTGAGAAATTAGATCAAGAGAAATGAATAATGTTTGGAGATATGGTCGGATCACCTTTCAAAATTTGAAGAATACTTCACAATTTGGAAGCGCAAAATAAGATATTTTTTAGTACCAATTTTGATATAATGGTTAGTCTTTAATATGGCTTCGAGTTACTTAGGGATATAGATGGAGAAGAGATCGAGGAGCTTAGATGGACAAAGAATCAAAGAAAAGACTTCACGATCAACGGTAAAGCTAAGTAACATCATTTAAATGTCATGTTTACACAAGAGATCAATTGAATCCGAGCATATCAATTGGCAAAATAGTTATGGAAGAAATTTATAGAACTTCATGCACAGAGGCAGTTCTAAGGCTAAATTGGCTAAACAGGATTTGCTAAGAAGCCAACTTAGCAACTTGAGGCTAGAAAAGGAAGAGTATGTGGCGAAGCTCCATTCAAGACTCAAAGAGATCTTGACGGAATTGAACAACCTTAGCGAAACAACGGCAAATCAAGATACTTTGAGAAGTGCAATAAATGTATTCCTAGAATGACAGAATGGGTGTCTATAATAAATTCTTTACTTTGGACTTCGCTACTATATAGAATGACATGAATCTAGAATTACCTGATTACAAGAGAAAAGGCATAGGTATGGGATATAACCTTAGTAGCAGAATAAAATGAATGTAACTTAAATTCAATGGATGATGATCAAGAAGTCTATATGGTAAGAAAAAAAAAAGATTTAATAATTTTGACAAGAAACAAGTAGGCTTTAAAAAGAAGAAGAGTTGACAAGTCAAATGCTTTAATTGTGACGAGGAAGGACATATGAAAGATTCTTCGGGCGTTAGTTTGCTCGTGTAACTCAAGTTCACAAAATAGTTCATCTAACTTTAATTTAGAAAGATTCTTCGAAATCTTGTAGGCATCCACGATAAATGCCCACAATGCATTTCAAGGAAATGCGTTTAGAGCGTACCTGATGTCACGTCCCGGGGGAGTCCATGACAGAGAAAATTTCGACAGTATCTCCCCTATATGAATAGCAATATGAAACTTGACTACATAGCCCTCAGGGCCCCTCATAATCCTCGGCTAACATGACCAGAACATATACAATAATATAAACAAGCAATCCACGCAGTTTATAATAAATCAACCTCCAGCTGACTACACAACAAATCACAACACGCAGTTTATTATACAACCTACTCCACTACTCAAGGAAAACACAACCCATAACGGAAAACCATCGCAGCGGAAAACAAAGGTAGTAGACTAAAATTCAATATAAAATCCATGAGTACAGGATCTACACATCATAAGTATGTAGATCACAAAACAAGGAAACAAAGTCTGAAATTAGAAAATCATATCTACACGAGGTGGGAGACTAGCGATTAGAACCTCCTGACAGCCTCATCCTGAAATAGAAATAAAACAATGGGGTGAGTTCAACAACTCAGCGAGTATCGAGCTGATATGCATAGTAGAATATATCTATCAGTAATAATCATGGAGTACAGTTTCCTGATAAAAACAGGAAATGCGAAAACTGAACAAGCAAAGAAGTTGTACTCATCAGGACCTTCTATCCGGATATAAGAGTCGTCAGACCAAACACATCATGTCTCCTGTATGCATGTCAATCATATGCAACTATAAAAATGCAGCATCCAAAATACAACAATCACAAGTAATAAATGCAATCCATGCATATGATGTAAATGACATGGTCACCCCTGATGTCAGTCAGTCATCTGACACACGATGGTGAGACCGAGTGGATAGGACTATGACAACTGTGCACTCTGTCATCACTACTCCTGAGTGACCGAGTGGACAGAATGCTATCGGAGTACACCTATCATCTTACCTCAAACAGAATGGGGGAGCCAAAGCTCTCATCTCCTCTGTCATAGTCAATAGGAGGGATCCCTGCCCGCTACCACGCTGCAGTCATCGCTACCCATGAGCGGACCGACAGAGCCCTGACAGAGCAAACTGCAACACACACCATGCCTGAAATACCACTAACTCATGAGTGGTTGTGTGTGCGCAGGTCATATAACTGGCGATGTGCTCAACAATAATGGAGTCGACAATCGCTCAGCATGCAATCATGCAAAATGGCGTATGACACTAAGCATGTAATCCTGACAAATACCAACTTCCTCATAATGTGTACAAAAAAGGAAATCAAGTCCAAATCAATGATCTAGGTACACATGCCAAGTAGTAAACTTAGGTGCACATGCCAAGTAAGAAACAAGGTACACATGCCAAGTAATAAACACGGTACACATGCCAAGTATAAACTAGTAGCTAGACCTGTATCCGGTAATGCACTGTATTTCACTACATAAGTACACAATGCAAGAACAGAAGGGCATAATTATAAATGCATAACAGATAAAAGTATGGGCATACTACGGGTATCAAGTAGTGACATACCAAGCAGATATAAACATAACTATTACTAAGTTAAACATACCCGCCTCAAAAATGGAGATCGTATCCGAAATAGATCTCACGTCGAGACGCTCGTCTCGAATCAAAGTCCTGCATCAATATATATATATATATATATATATATATATATATATATATATATATATATATATATTAGCTAAATTCAAATGAATTAAATAGCTAAATAATATCCCCAAAATAAGTTAGGGAAACCCCTAATCGATATAATCATCTAACCACTCTAATAATCCTCAATCCACATAAACCTTTCCATACATGAACAACCAACTATAATATCCAACTCAATCCATAATATATAGCAAATATCCAATTCTCTACACCTTACCTCAATCTCACAGCCACTCTTGTTGATCCATAGCCAGGGATGGTTACTGCCGGAAGAGTAGCTGCTAGAAATTGTGATCGAAGCTAGATGGATTTGCTGATCACTAAATCAAATTCCCAAAATCAGCACTTACTTGTTGGGATCAAACAGGTTTAAAGTGCTACTGATTGGATTTGTAACCTAACCGTAGATCGAATGAGTACTATAACCAATGATCAGATAAGAAGGAACAACAAGGATAAACATACTCACCGCACTCTCTTGCAAATAGGGAAGAGAACCCAGTGGTTGCTTGAGATTAACCCATGGAAAGGAGAACCATCTGTCTAGCAAGCTGATCACCACTAACCCCAGCCGAACTAGGGCTCGGATCCTCCCCCTTGCCCAAAGATCAACTCGTGCGAAGCGACGACTCAGAGAGCTAGGGCACGGATCAGGGGTATGAGGTGAGGAGTAACCGAGAGCATCGAAAGAGGAAGGATCGGCACTAGACGGTGGTCGTCCGAGGAGGTGACGGTGGAGAGATCTCGATCGGCGATGGCTACTGGCGCGATTGGGATCTCTGCGGCGAGGAGGCGACAACAGCGGACGCTTGGGGTTTGGGTTCGATGGAGATCGGGAGAGGAGAGGGCTCGGTGTGAGGGAGAGGAAGGGTTTTGTACGCGTCAGGTTGGGGGAAGACAAAGAGCTCGGGGGAAGAGGAAGAGGAGGTCGACATCGGATGGGGAGGAGACGTCGTCGGGGAAGCTTAGGGCACGGGTAAGAAACGAAGGAAAAGAAAAGAAAAAGAAAAAGAAAAATTAAAAGAAAAAGAAAAGAAATATTTAAGGAAATTAAACATTTCCTTGTTCAAATAGGGTAGCTTAAACATGTTTTCCCCTAGTCCAATAGTTTATCCCCCCTAACATACGTCATACGAGCTCCGAAAAATTTCTAGAAAATTTCTAAAAAATTCAATAAGATTATTCGCCCATTAACCTTATTATTTTATTATTATTTTGTTTGGTATTTTACACCTAATCAATTCGCGATTCTCCATTTGGTGGCCGATAGCGTAAAGTTCGTTGAGGATATCCTTGATCCTCGCGTGAAGCTGACTCATGGATTCTCCTTCATGCATCTTAATATTAAATAACTTATTTAACAGAAGGTCTCGTTTGGTTACCTTGGCGTCGCTGGTTCCCTCGTGAAGTTCGACTAGCTTATCCCATAGTTCTTTTGCGTTCTGGTGTGGTTCCACTAGGTTTAGTTCTTCCTTCGTCAGCCCACATTGCAGTGTTTTGAGCGCTTTGAAATCTGTCTGGGCTTTCTTCTTCATGTCTGGATTCCATTATTCCGGGTTCAATGGATTTCTGGAGTTATCGATAGGCGTGTTGTAGCCACGGGTGACATTGAACAACTGGTCAAAGTCGGTCTTCAAGTAGACCTTCATACATTTCTTCCAGTAGGGGAAGTCGTCACCGTTGAACAGTGGACAAACTATGCTAAAACCTTCGATTTGAGACATTGATTCTGCACACAAGGAGAGAAAATGAATCCCAAGACTTGGTCTTGGATTAGTAGTGTGGAATTACATTAAAAAATAAAATAAAAAGTGAATTGGTGTTGCACCAGTTCAGCTTACTTGCAACGAAAAAATAATTTCCAAAAAGGTAATGATACCAGTTTGGATTATATCGTAAAATTAAAAATTGAAAAGAAAAAAAACTTCACTCCCTTTGTCTGATTGGTGGTTGCACCAAATCAGAGCAGTACATGCTCTGATACCACTTGTTAGATCGTAGAGCTCGCTAGAGGGGGTAAATAGTGATTTAAAATTTTGAATTAAGTACGCAACGGAAATACGAATGACAATGCTAACACAGATTATTTTTACTTGGTTCGGAGCATTTGTCGACTCCTACTCCAAGGTCCTCACTCGTCGAGTACTTTCGTTGGACAATAACTAATAATTCGCAAGATGTTACAAATGTAAGTACAAGAATAATCAAAACAATACCGACAACAGAGAAAAGAAAATCAAGCACAGGTTGTCGGAGAGGCTTCACAGCATCGCAGGAGCAAAGCGCAATGAAGCAGTCGTAGAAGCAGTTCTTGTGTCTGATGCTCTGTGGAGGCCTTCTTTTACAGGCATGCTCCGGGCACTCGGATCCCTTCCGGGCGCTCGGGCCACAATTGTCCAGAAGTTCCTTTTCCTACAAGAAAGTATTAGTCCGAGGTAAAATAAAAGTTAAACTACCCTACAAAACAAAAGTTAGCACAATTTATAATCAAATAGAGTAGTAATTAGATTTCGTTTCCTCGAGACCAAAATCTAGTCACGATCTCAACTTAGATTTTTGAAATGGTTCTAAGTTGGATCGATGCCTAAGTTCCCTAACAGGGAACGCGTCCTCACCAAGTCACTCCCCTCTAGTGACTTACCTTAACTTACCTGTCAGACGTTCGGTTAGCCTGTTGACCTATCTGGACTTCGTGTCAGCTATCAGGTCAGCCTGCCGACTTAGCTGGACTTCGTACCAGACATTCGGTCAGTCTGTCGACCGGTCTAGACTTTGTGCCAGCTATCGGGTTAGTCTGTTGATCTAGCTGGGCTTCGTGCCAGCTATCTGGTCGGCCCGTCAACATAGCTGGGCTTCGTGTCAGCTATCCGATCGACTCGTCGACCTAGCTAGGCTTCTCCTGCACAGTTCATCAAAGTGTTAGATCACTATGAAACTAATTTAACATACTTTGTCATTCATCAAAACTTGAGTTAGATCGTCAGTGCTAACCACACCAACAAAAGATTAGTGTCAAAAACTCAAAAGGGGGAAGGCCGAAAGAAGGCACAAATAAAAATCAAGGTAAAGAACCTAAAGGCCACCTAGGATGATACTTCTGAAGATTCAGAAGAAGTTCATCATAAAGCAGGAGTCACTTTTATGGCGATCCACAATGGAGTAAATAATCAAGATCAGAACACCTCATCCAACTAAAGTTAAGAGAAAAAATAATTAACCAGGTTGGGTAACGTCGAGCCTAGGGTGGTCGGTCCGGTTCCACGGAAATTTTTCACCAGCTATCAGGATAAATCAGGAAGTACTCGTAACAGGTAACTCAAGAGCCGAGCATCCTTTAGTTAAGAGAGCACTAGTGAAAGAAAGCATCTTCATGTGAATCATGAAATGGTAAGTGCCATCTATAACTTACCTTCTCATTATATGAAACCATTACAATGTTTTTTTAGATCTCTTTTCAAGGTAGAAACCGTTAAACTAACCTTAAAAAATATTTATTTGCTTTGATAATATGAATTTATTGTTAAATATTATGATTTAGAGGACCTAAATGTAATATTGAAAATCATAGTGGGCAAATTATAAATATCTAGAAAATTTTATTCCTAAAAAATATTTGATAAATCTTGTTGGCATAAATAATGTATAATAAAATTTTAGAAAACTAAGAAAATCAATTATAGGAAAATAAATTTTTAATATTTGAATGGTTGACACTACTTCAAAACTTCATTTGAAAATTATAGGTTTTTTATAAAATATTTTTTCTGTGAGATAACAGCATAATAACTTTTTATGTTCAAAATTTTATAATTTTTTAATAATATTTAATTTTTGATAATTTTTTAAAGAAAAATATCAATTTTAAAATCACATGCTAAAATTTTGCAAATTAAAGTCATTTTTCCATGAAGATTATTTCTCTATGACAATATGCCATGAGATTTTCAAAATTTAATGATTTTTCAAAATTAATTTTTTAAAATAACTTTTAAAGAAAATTATGTAATAAACTAATTAGATTTAAAGTTAGATGCTTATATTTTTAAAATGGAAATAGATTTTTTAAGAATTTTTTTTTTTGTAAAAGAATGGCATGCTAACTTTACATGGAAAAATTTTCAGAAATCTTCAACTTTTAAAAATTTTAAGATAATTTTTTTAAATTGAGATGCCTTGATTTTGAAAAAAAAAAATCAACTTAAAAAATGAGAACGAGATTAAGATTGACCCATTTTTTATTTCGAAAATCTTAATCCCTAGATCATCCCGTTTTTGATATTTAATTATTATAGAATTGAATCTACAGGAAGAATGGATAGGGAGCCAAAGATTAGATTCTTTTTCGAGGGAGGAGATCATTGATACATTGAGTGATTTGTTCATGATTTTGATGTTAGGGAAAATAAGTTTAAGTTAGGTTTGCTTTGTTATTTGATATGTGTGTCTAACCCTTTGTTTGAGAGGAGGTGAGGGAAGGGCAAGAGAAAGAAGAGTAACTAAGGGGAAGGGAAACACCAAATCTTGTTTGGAAGGAAGTGAACTAAGGAAATGAAAGGTGAAGAAGAGTAAATTTTAACCTTTCTTACCTAGAAAATGGAAGATTTTCTTATACCTTAATTTGGTGTGTAAGAACGGGTAGGGGAAAAAAAATTGTCCCAATTTTATCCTTATTTCATAATATTGATTCCCTTCCTCTCGCCTTCGCGTTCTCTTCCTCCTCGCACAAGCCCTTGCTTCATCTTCTCCTTTGTCTCAATCTCCTCCAGTCATCGTGGCCTCTGCCATGTCTTCTCCACATGAGATCAATTGATGACTTAGCAGAAGAGGGCCTTCTCTAATAGCAGAAGCAACGGTGGCAGTGGCGGAGGTGGAACCACTAGGAACATCAACCAAAGCAGTGAAGCCTCCTGTAGCGCCACCCCGATTTCCCCAGACAACTTTGACCCTATGAAGAAGGCTAAATTCTAGCTGGTCGCAGCCTGCACCTTGGACCAGGAGAAGAACGACCTGCAACACCGCTTCGACACTGATGTGTCTCGGTGTCCTGCGAGGAAGACGACATGATGATCATCAAACAGGAGGAGCTGAAGCCTAGGTCTCTAGCTTCAGACTAATTCATCATGTAATTACATTGAAATTCTCCCTATCATCACTGATTCACTGATTCCTACTTGAGTTGTGTATTAAGAAATGCTTGTAAGAAATGGGAAATAATGTTGGGAGACTTGGACAATATCCAAAGATGGTAAAGCATTACTTCATCCAATTAAAAGATTACTTAATTTATATTAGATTTTGATGTAAATTAAGTACTCTTGTTACTCAAATTCCTATCAAACTCCTAGAGAAACAAGATGTTTAATAGTATTGTCAATAGTACCGACACAAGGTGCTAAAAACATTTATAAGGAGGGAATGTGAGAGGAGTTAGGGAAAGAAGATCAGAGAGGAGAAGAAAAATGAGAAGAGCTGGAAAATGTAACCTTACCTTGTCAATGAGGGTAATTTTATAATTTTATATATTTAACATTTGTTATTCTCCGTTTCCTCTCAAACAAAGTAATATATGTTATTTTAATGAATATTCCCTCCCTCTCAAATAAGGGAAACATAGATACTTTACTTCGCCTCCCTTCCTTTTCTTTCCCCTATCTTTCCATTCCATTAATGAATCTTTCCTTACCTCATCTAAACAAAGGCTAAGTGTGCAAGCATTTAAAAGAACTCACAAAAACACATGATGGCCTAGAGTTCATTGTAGTATGGATAAGGGTGGTATAGGACACTCGAGAGACCGCAAAGATGAGGAGTACCAAAGATGTACTTTAGAGCAGAAAACTCAAATATGCTAGAGGGATGTCATGGGGAGTGAGCCGACAAGCTTAGTGCATCTAAAGAATGTGAGGCATGGGGGAAGAGAACATTGGTGCGCGAGAAGGAAGCACGGGGCGTGAGTCGGAAGGGCTTGGTTCATCCAAGGGACGAGAAGCCAAGAGGAAATTTGCTCAAATAAAATTTATGATATAAGTAAACATATACTTGGGGTGAAGGATATAACTTAAATCAGGTAAACTCGGTCTTATTAGACTGGAGTTAAAATTTCAGCTACCATAACAAGTTCCAATCTCCCGAAACTTTTAATCAACCGAATAATAGAACCAATCAATGATGCACAAGTTTATCCTATTATATTTGAACAAGTTTGAAGTTGTCTAATTTGGGAGGTCAGGGTGACCAGAAAATGGATCTAGTTGACCAAATGAACATGTGGCGCATGATCCAACTTAGATAAGGATGAGATCAATTTTGATCGAGGATCAATCAACCAGAACGAGATACGATCAACCAAAAGGCTACAACATTAGTAGTGGCGAAAAGTGAAAACCTATTAATTAATGAGGTTGACAGATGACTCAACATTATATAGTTGTTCAGGTAAGATTTTTTGATAGATCAAACGTGACACGTAAACAAAATCAAATAATCAAGGTGGAGGCTATAAAAAAAGGCTAGAAGCTTGAGGAAAAGACACAACACATGAAACAACTCTCTAAACTTATGTTTCTTTGTTAAGCTTCTTGTTTTTTATTGTATTGATATTATTGTTATACTAAAAGTTTCTCTACCTCTGACTTTTTACTAAAAAAGGACCAAGATAGTGGACTTCTTGTGTATAAACATTGGATGTATCAACTTGAGAGTTGTGAACCAAATAAATCATTATGTCCATCTTGTATGATTGTGTTTGTTTGTTCAGGAATTTTTATAACATGTGTTTCTTTGCTAAAACCTTAGCAAGAGATTTTTTTTTTATTTGCATGTTCACTTTTCACCCCCTCCTCCTCTAGTGATCTAAGTGTCCATTGCACTATCAATTCCTTCAACATGTGGTGAAGTTGTTTAAACATCAAAACATAAATCCTTGATCCAACCAGACCAAGTTTGGACTTGATTATACCAACTATTGCATTGTGGATGAGGTGACATATTCATGCCTTTGACATGTGAAGTTTTGGAAACTTTCACAAAACATATATAGTAGAGTTAGATAACAGATAAAAGCCCATTTGAGATAGTGATCAAGTAACGAGCACGAATCCTCTGGTTCATAAATTACGGATCAAAAGATGGTCTATTTTTTTAGACCCTTGATTTGGATGCACCCCACCTACTTAAAAGTGGGATTCATTCAAATCAAGGGTCCTCATGCAGTGGAACATCCCTTGATCGGTAAATTGTGGACCAAAGGATCCCTATTGCCAAGTAACAACCAATGACACCTAATGCCATAGTCGTGTGGCTTATGGGAGGAAGATCCCATCACCATATATGATAGCCAAAGTTTGACGACATGAGTAAATTGATATTCTACATACTTATTTGAATAAAATCGCCAATAAGATTTTTTTTTTTTGACAAATATAAGGAGGCGAGATGCAGAGTTCATGGAAGGTGACATTTGTGTTTGCAAACGCCTACCCTAACAATTCAAGTCCTTGCTAAAACTGCACAAGGGGCTAGTAAGAAGATATGAAAGCTCCTTCCCCATCATCAAGCTTGTGGGCAAGCAATCCTACCAAGTCCAACTTCCATCAAAGCTCGAGATTCATTATGTCTTCCATGTGAGTCGCTCAAACAGTATCATGACGATCAAGGGGACCTAAGTTGGAACAAGTTCGATCGCACACTAACAATCATTGCCTCCTCTTTTGATAAAGATGTGGAGTACATCATTGCAAACAGGGTCATTCAAAAAAGAGGGGTTTCCAAACTTACACCGAATACTGGTTAAAATGGAAGGATCTACTAGATATCGAGGGGAGTTGGAAATTAGAGGATGCCTTATGGTAATTCACCTCAAGAATATTAAACACTACATGGATCAAAATGCACCAAGGATGTCATGAGCTTAAATGTGGGAGAATGTCGCATTCCACTAATTTTCAAGCCCAATAAAAGTTTCTACTCTTTGTCCCACCCCTTTGGCCCATGATTTTTTTTCCCCATGAATTTTATTTCTCTTTTTGTTAGGATTATTTTTGACATTTTTCTAGAATCTTCCTATCATAAAGATATCTAAATATTTTGTAAGAACTTTTTTGATATATAATGTACACTGTTAGATCAAACTAAACTAGTTTCTCAATATATAACAAGATATTGTTTGTATTAACTTTTTTATTTTGATTGTTTCAATTCAACTATAAATTAATTAAATATATATATCTTTTATCCTATGATTTTAAGACACTTATGTAGTATTAATAACTGATTTTGAGTAATATATTTACAAGAAAAATATACAGCCATCAATTTACCCTCATCCCTCTAGTTTTAATCATGCACAAACATATCAAATTAAAGTCATGTCATAAGTAAAGACATTTAGGGCGCGTTTGGTTTAAGTCATCATCTATAACTTTGGTTATGTGATTATCAGATAATCATATAACCAAGATTATGGGGAATATAATATAACTTATTAGGTGTTTGGTTCAACTGAAATTATGCAATTACTTAATTTTACATTTACTAATTTATCCTTTACCTTCTTGAATTAATTTAATTGAATGAAAATCTTTTTATCTCTTCTCTGTCGTGACTTATTCTTCCCTGCCGTGACTTCTCTTCTCTCCCGTGACTTCTCTTCCTCTTCCTCCTCCCCTGGAAAAAGGGCCGAGGCCAGGCAGTCGCTTCTACCCCTCAACATCTGTAACCTCGCCGCCCTCTCGTCCGTTCTCGGCGCCGGAGGGCTCGCCAGAGCCTTGACCTATGAGGAAGCGCTAAACCATAACCCTTATCTTGATCCCCAGCGATCAAGATAAGAATACCCATGGAGGCGACGGTAGATTTGGGATCGAGGAGGAAGCCACAAAGGAGGACCATGATCTCATACCACCACCACTCCAGGCACACCGAGATAGCGCTGAGAATCGCCAAATTGAGCAGAGAACGCCATCCCTTGAAACAGTCGATGGAGAAATCGAGCGTCGCAGTTTGTCGATGGACGCCGGAGAAATAGATGTACAAGACGAGGAGGAGGAGGAGGTTGAGATTGGTGCAGACGGATGCAAAGGCGACGCCGCGAATGCCGAGGCAGAGGTAGAAGACGAGGGCACAGTTGAGGGGGAGGTGGAGGAGGGCGGCTGCTGCAGCGGCGTAGGTGAGGGGGAGAGTGATGGACTGTGAGCGGAGGAAGATGCGGATGGGATGGAGGAAGGATTGCAGCAGGAGGTCGGGGATGGAAGCGAGGACGTAATCGTGCACGGTAGCGGCGATTTCATCATCCTGGCCGCAGAGGATACCTTACCCGGAGCGCCTCTTCGGCCAGCTCAACTTGTACGAGACTGTCCGCAGCCTCCTACTCGAGCTCGACCCCCTGCTCTCCGACGGTTACTCCGCCGAGCTCCTTGGCGAGGTCGTCTCAGTGCACAAAGCACTCGGCGCACAAAGCACTGCGCGTCGATAACACGGATCTTCTTGCCCTCCCGTGGATGTAGGAGGCCCGCCTATTCGTGGTGGGCGAGTAATTTTGGAAAAAATAATATGATAATCCCGGAATCGTAGAAAACCTTAGGCTTTCAAGGTTTTTTGATTCCTTGTTGTATTTCCAAATTGCTGACGTGGCGGGAATAACTCATTACCAGGAATCACACATTACCTAAACCAAATAAAATTTTTGTTAATAACCTACCAAGATTATCAACGATAACCTTGAACCAAACGCCCTTAGAGAGAATCAATAGACATCCTCCATCGACCTGTTTTGATTGCAACGTGATCCCCATTCCCATGCAGTGATTTTTTTCTGGTGGTGCAGATATTCTCAGCCCCAGGTATTCTCCTTGTGCACAGAAGGTCAAGGATGCAGGAGGTGAAGAAGACTGATAGGTGGAATCAATAAATATAATGGATGCACTCCTTGTTTATTAATGAGAAATTCATGTGCAGGCAGCAGCAATATATCAATTTCTCATCTGTCAATCCACAAGCAGCTTTCTAAATACGCAAACGGCAGATTATGCTTTCAGTATATTTTTCTTCTTAAACCCAACCCACTTTGTCAAATCTATTATCGCCCAGGTCAGAAGAACTCAACTGCAAGTGATGTTACTCGATTCACCAGTTGACTGAAAGTGATTCTAGTTATTTTAATCTACTAGTGCATCAATATCTTTGTCCAAAAGTATTTAACTATCCCATAACTATTAAGACTTAAATTCCAAAAGAATAACCATACTCAAAAAATAAGAGTGCCTATTTGTGTTCTTGATTTTGTCAACAAGAAGTAGAATAATGTTAGTTGGACTGAGAAATAGTTTAAAAAATATGTATATCATTCGATACCATTCTAAACATGGTGCAGCAATTTATATGTTCAAAAACTTGAATGTGAAATTTGGTAAATCAAGGCCCGATCGAATTGGCATTTTATGACGTTAACCGAACGAACTGGCCTTGCCAACTGACTGATCGTAGCTTTCTCGATCTCAATTAGAAACTCAAGTAGTAATGTGGCTAGCTTTTTTTCCGAATGCATTCATTGGACAGCAGGAAAGGAAAAAGGGTCCGGCGCGAAATGCTTTAATAATGTCGGACAGCAGGAAAGGACAGAAAAAAGATAAACTTGGTACCCAAGACAGTTTACAAAATTAATTAATTAATTATATATATATTGACACATACATATATCAATACGCCCTTACATTACCATTAATCATTTAATCATAACCAAACAAATTACCACCTTAAATCGGACACATACACGGCCAGAATTGAAACACCAAACAGCAACAAGAACAAGAACAAAAACGCATATAGAGGAGATTATAATTACCAACGTAACGGGCCAAGCTCGATCGAACGTATTCCTTATGGTTTCTTTTTCAATTGGCACCTTCCTTTTTCTCCTCCGCCTTGTGATAACCAGGCAGCTTCTCCATGATCTTCCCCAAAAGTCCTTTCTTCTCCTGCTCCGTCTCAGCCGTCGCCGCAGGGACCTCCTCGGGGGTGGGTTTCTTCGGAGCGCCGCCGGGGAGCTTCTCCTTGAACTTTTCCAAGAACCCCTTCTTCTCCTCCTCCGGCGCGACCAATACCGTCTGCTCTTCCACCGTCTCGATGACCACAGCCGTCTCGTCGTCGGCGGAGACGGCGACCGCCTCGGTATGCTCAACCACCACTTTCTCTTCGTCCTTTTTCTCGTCGCCGCCGAGCTTCTCCTTGATCTTTTCCTTCAGACCTTTCTTCTTCTTTTTCTTCTCGCCGCCAACCACTTCCTCATCGCCGCCGTCGTCCTCGTCGCTCGACTACAAGTTAAATATATACCAATTCATAATCTCTGTACTAATCGCGATCAAGGATAAATAAAAAAAAATGATCTCAGGTTATCTAGCTAGCTACTTACAGAGCTGGAGCTGGAGCTGTGAGAGCGGCGCAGCTTCTCGTGAAGTCCTTCCTTCTTCTCCTCCTCTACCTTCCCATGCTCCTCCTCTATGTGAATCTTCTCCACCCCTTCGACCAATCCCTCCTCGGCCTTCTTCTCCTCTTCCTTCTTCTTCAGGAAGTCGAACAGCCCTCGATCTTGCACCTCTCCAGCGCTGCTGCTCTGCTCGACCTTGGTTTGCTCGTAATCTGCCATCTTCGATTTCTAGCGAAAGCTTGTCGATCTCAAAGGTGAAAAAACACTGAGTGACACAAGAGAGAGAAGGGAAGTGGTGGGGCTATTTATAGCGCACAGCTTCTGGAAAGCGGTGGAAGGGATACCCGGAGGACGCGTTACCAACGCGACGAAGGAATTCGAATTAAAGCTAAAGACGGCAAAATAATTGCAAAAAAAAATAAAGGAAAGAAGGCGAGAGGACGGTAAAGATGGCGGGAGCGGAATGGTCGGCGCGTGCCGACAACCTCTAGTGGCGACACGTGGCCGAGGACCCATGCCGGTGTCAGCTGCGTCTGTGGGAAGCTAACGCGGGCGTTATCTTAAATTAATGGGATCGTGTCTGATGATCCGCGGGCGAGATTAAGAGCCCGAGAGATGACGCCAGAGATGACGCCAGAGACGCACACGTGTTCTGGAAGATGAAGAGGTTGGGGCGGATAAAAGTGGCCCGAAGGGACAGGAGAAGGAGGAGGGGGCCACGTTGGACGGTTAGAGTTGAGGCGTCGGACTGGTTGGCCTGACTGAGGTCACGTGACTTGGGGATGATTAAAAAAAAGGCAAGTGGATTAGGAGGAGCGTCGAGTGCTGTCGGTTTTCTTTTACTTTGTCGTTTCCTTGCCGTTTGGGCAGTTTCCTTCGTACATATTCCGATTGATTATGAATTTTGGCCGAAAGTTAATGAGACTAAATACTAATAAATATGAATCGAGTTGATGACAAACATAGATATATATAGCGACTTCATGAGGAAGCATAGTCGTCTCTTCGTAGGGTCACGCGATAAAATTTTTGTACTTTTTCGTTGTCACAATACTAATATCACTATAGTTAATTGTCTATATTACATTTTTGGTGTCAATTTTGTTGACATATCACTCCTTTGATTGTTCAAGTGCAAAAGGGATGGCGGAGTCGAGTTTCATAACATTAACAGAAGATATAATACAATTTAGTTTTTTTTTTTCAATCCAAGAATCTATAATCTAATTAATCCCGAAGGTGATCCATCCTATTAATTCTGAAGATGATCTATCCGATTACTTATAGAAATGACCTATTTAACTTTATAAAAAATTTTCATCGAACATTAAAATAAATCAGAAAGTACAAATGGACTAACATCATAAATTTTTTAAACTCTTTATGTGTGATGATTGAGATATCTAGAACTGTCAATTTAGATTGGGTCCGTCGAATTGACTCATCCTACCAAATAATTTACACGAGTTAAGTTAAAATTTTATCAATTCAAGCTCACCACGGGCCAACTCGCCTAGGCCTGCAACTTAGGTGGATCAATTAGCGATGGACTTGGGTTGACTTACAGGTTGAAAAATACATATAAGATAAATTTTATGTTAATTTATTATTTTTATTTATTATAATTTTAAAATGAAAATACTATCTTTCATCACATCTATATATACTTTTGTATCTATTTACATTGATTATAGAGTGGGACGTTGAAGATATTAAATTTTTTATTTTTTTTTTAAATTGATGGATCGCAGATTGATCCACCTAATTAATAATTCATCTTGAATTGAGTTAGAAAATTTTCAAACCGTTAAGATAACAGGTCAACCACCTCATCTTATCAAATGACTGATCTAATCTGTTACGAATTGGCTGTCTAATAGCTTTAGAGACATCGTGTATCCTTTCTTCTACATCCATATATGATTTTTTTTTTATGTATAATATTAAAATTCATTTTTTAATAAGAAATGTACTACATCTTACCTATGAAAAAAAAACATAAAAACTAATATAATTTTATAAAATAAATTTTTATATGAAATTTAGTTTTAAAATTTTATTTACTAATTAAAATTTTATATTCGAATTTAAATAATAAATCTTTTTTTATTAATAAAATTATTAAATTATTTAATCATTTTGGAAACATTATTGAACATAAATTATACAAACCGTTATTTTCAATAGCATTCTATAAGTTATATATGTATTACATATATATACAAAATTTAATATCTGGAATATAGCCAAACGTGGTCATGTTAATAATCATGTTGAGATAGAAGTGACGATCAAAACAAGCTAGGACCAGGCCAAGGTGCATCCGAGTCAAATCGAGTTTGCGCCGTTTGAGAAGGCTATCCTTTGACTCCCTATTAAACCTTAAAGACCTTGTTCAAAGATCTCCTTATTCGAAAATTGAAAGTCCAACTCCTCTGTAAGTAAGTCCGACTCCTTCATTCCAACTCCATGGTCCTCGACTCCTTGACGCTCGACTCTGTCGTACACAATTCCTCGATGCCTGAGTGGGGAGTTGCACATTAAGAAAAGAAGGCATACATACTCCACTATTTTTGAATTTCTCTTTTTTATTCTCTGATCATTAAGGCCTGACTTGAACACTAAAGTGGTTGCGCCAAGATTTGCATTGTCTTCCATTCGAACCATTTCTGAATGTCTCAAAGGCCCCTAAACTTCGCTCACCGTCAACCCGTTCAAAATCACCTTGAGAGTAGCCGACCCAACATCAACTTTACTTCTCAGGTGATTTACTCATCCTCACTGGACTAGATCATCTTAAATGTTGTTTTTTTTAATTTGAGTTTATTATTTCTTTTAAAACTTCTAATCTTACATGTACACTTTATTAACTAACTCTCAATTAATTTAATGAAATTTAAAATTAAATTATGTTAATATATTTTTTTTCACATTAAAAATAATTTTAATATTTATTAATAATTTCAACATACGCATCAATCATGGATCTAGAGCTGAATACACAGTTACAGTTATTATTGAAAATTTTTGTCATTAATCAATCAGAGATCTAGAGTTCTAAATTCAGCTGCAGTATATTATTAGAAAATTTTCTCATTAATCAATCAGAAATCTAAAGTTCTAGTGCGCAGTGTATCATTAAAATTTTTTCTCATTAATCAATTAGGAATCTAGAGTTCAAAACTCAGCTGCGGTATGCTATGAGGTCTCATATCTTAGGATTTATAACACCACGAGCGAAGAAGATTCTATATATCCTTGGGCCGATGACATTAAAAAACATACTTTTCTTCGCTTTTTAGCTAAGATTAAGTGTCATATTTGTTGGATATTGGGGCCTAAATGGACCAATACGATTTTGAGGAGGAAAAATCAGAAGCCATCAATTGTTGAAAGTCGTAATTGACTTCAAAATTGAAATCTACGTTTCGCGTAGATAGATTTAGACTATTAATTTGCTCAAAACCGATTAAGGGTGAATGAGAAATTAATGTTCAAAGTCGGCCCAAAATAACGTTGGTTATTCATTAAGGAAATGCAAGGGAGAATAGTCCCACATCGGAAATTTCCGATGTGCATTCCTTACTTATTAATGATGTTGAGTTATTGGAGTTAACTCAGAAAAGTACCAGGTACTCTCTGCTCAGGGGCGAGCAGGTGCTCGCACCTGTGAGCCCGCCACCCGGTAGGCGCACTGTGCACTTCGCGAGGAGCATTGAGGAGCTTAAATTTATGCTCCAGGTGACATTGCAGTGCCTACATGGCACTCGGGTGACGTGTCAGGCTAGTACCTGACATGGCAGTGCCTATGTGGCATCCTCGTGGGCAAAGGGAGATGACTGGACAGTTGGTTGGGCGAACGGATGGCAGCCGTTGATCAACGTTGATCAAAGAAGTATGGTGGATCGCTTGTGATGCGATCTAGAGCGTTGGATCACAATGAGTCACGATCTGACGGCTTGGGATGAGACATGATCTGAAGCATCGGATCAATGGATCCAGATCCGATGGCTGATAGATCTGAGGGTCACAACTCTTAGATCTGATGGATGAGATTAAAGGGGCTATGTGAAGGGTTATAACTCTTCAGTCCGGACGGCCCAGATTAATCCACCCAAAGGTCACACCCCTCCCTAAAGCCTCTTCCTTCTGTATAAATAGAACCCTCCAGATTGGAATCAAATCACTCAACTTAATCTTCTCTTCCTCAAGTATTCACTCACTCTCGTGCATTCAAGAGTCCAAGAAGCCTACGAGAAGGTTCGCTGGTCTCGGAAGTCGGAGTGCTACGATTCCGAGACGATTGTCGTCGTTGTATCTTGGGAACGAATTGCAACAATCCGTTAAGCACCGTAGCGGAGCAATATCGTTTACGGAGATAGTGTCGAACACTAGCCTCGACGATCAGTTTGCATACTCCGGAATTTACCGGAAACAACAAAAACATTGCTAGACCTGTAGTTTCATACTCAACGAAATTTTTTTACCAACAGTGATATAGGAGCAGATTCGGATCAGTTAATTCCATTGCCGAGAAAAGCCGAGAAATTCACCGGAGCCGACTTCAAAAGATGGCAGCAGAAGATGCTGTTTTACTTAACAACGCTAAACCTTGTACGGTTTTTGCGTGAAGACCCGCCAGTCGCTACGGACGGTAGCAAGGCTGCTTGCGATACGTGGACGCACGGAGATTTTCTGTGTCGCAACTACATTCTCAACGCCTTGGACAACACGTTATATAACGTGTATTGTTCATTGGAGACAACGAAATCTTTGTGGGAATCGCTTGAGAAGAAATACAAGACCGAAAATGCCGGATGAAGAAATTCATCGTCGGCCGGTTTCGGATTTCAAGATGGTGGACTCAAAGAGCGTCTCATCTCAAGTCCAAGATATGCAATTAATACTGCATGATCTGGACGCCGAAGGAATGAAAGTGAACGAGTCATTCGCAGTTGCTGCGGTAATTGAGAAGCTCCTCCGTCATGGAAGGATTTCAAGAATTACCTAAAGCACAAGCAAAAGGAGATAGGGTTGCAAGACCTGATCCCGAGGCTACGAATAGAGAAGGATAATCGAAAGTTATCCGATGCAGAGGAACCAAGCGGACTATAGACGATATGTCCAACTCGGTCGAGCTGAACGCTAAAAAGCCGAAGCAGTTCAAGAAGAAGGCACAAGTGAAGAAGTTCAAGGGATCCTGCTACAACTGTGGAAAGGCAGGACACCTGTCCAAGGACTGCAGACGCCAAGAAGCCAACCAAGGGGCCAAAGGATGCTGCGAACCACGCCGCAACCTCTCTTGAGGACTTGGATCTCACTGCGGTTGTATTTGAAGCCAACTTGGTGGATACCAACCCAAGCAGTGGTTCATTGATATCGAGCAACTCGTCATATCTGTTCCGATAAGGCGATGTTCTCCAAGTATACTCCGATAAATGGCGGGAAGCTCTATATGGGTAATTCCACGACGCCGCCAATTGTTGACGGAAAAGTTGTTATGAAGATGACGTCCGGAAAGGAGCTAACACTCATTGATGTACTCCATGTTCCCGACATCGGTAAGAACCTAGTTTCTGGAGCGGCACTAGTTAAGGCCGGATTTAGGCTAGTGTTCCAGTCAGACAACTTTGTACTTACGAAGAATAATATCTTCGTAGGAAAGGGTACCTAGAAAAGGGTCTATTCAAAATGGTTGTAATGCCTGTACTCCAAATATTGATGGTAATAAAATAAATGCTTCCAACTATGTTGTTGAGTGTTTTAATTTGTGGCATGATCGACTCGGACATGTGCATAATAATACTCTTAAACGTCTCGTCAAATTAAATTTATTACCAAACGTCAATGTTGACGGAACACACAAATGTGAAGTGTGCGTGGAAGCAAAAATGACGAAACTACCTTTTCATTCGGTGGAAAGGTCAACGACTCCTCTAGAGTTAATACATAGTGATCTATGCGACTTGAAATTTGTGCAAACTAGAGGAGGTAAAAAGTATTTTATTACTTTTATCGATGACTGCACAAAGTTCTGTTATGTATTTCTTTTAAGAAGTAAAGATGAAGCCCTAGAGGCATTTAGAACTTATAAAACAGAAGTTGAAAATCAACTTGACAAACGAATTAAAATAATTCGTAGCGATAGAGGTGGAGAATATGGTGCACCGTTTAATGAATTTTGTTCAGAATCTGGCATTATTCATCAAACAACGGCACCTTACTCACCTCAATCGAACGGTGTTGCCGAACGTAAAAATCGGACACTAAAAGAGATGATGAATGCCTTGTTGATAAATTCAGGCTTACCTCAAAACTTGTGGGGGGAAGCAATATTATCGGCAAATCACATTCTCAACAAAATCCCTCATAAGAAAAGTGATAAAACTCCTTATGAACTATGGAAAGGCCGCGAGCCATCGTACAAATACCTGAAAGTGTGGGGGTGCTTGGCAAAGGTCGAAGTACCTAAACCAAAGCAAGTAAAGATCGGACCTAAAACGTTCGATGCGGTATTTGTCGGATATGCCCATAATAGTAGTGCATATCGTTTCCTAGTTCACAAATCAGACATTCCTGATATTCATGTGGGAACAACCATAGAATCTCGGAATGCAATATTCTTTGAAAACGTATTCCCAAATAAGAAGGGAAATGTTGAAAATGATAACAACGGAAGTTCAAACGAGAATGTCGTTACCGAACTTAGCTGTTATAAAAGAACTATTTGTTAGGATCCTTTGTACGGCTAGAGAGGGGGGGTGTGAATAGCCGACCCCGATCTTTCGCGTTTCTTCCTACGAAACGTGTTAGCGCAGCGGAAAATACAAAGAAACGAAAGAGAAGAAATCAAACCTTAACACGAGGATGTAACGAGGTTCGGAGATTAGGGCTCCTACTCCTCGGCGTGTCCGTAAGGTGGACGAGTCCAGTCAATCCGTCGGTGGATGAGTCCCCGGAGAACCGGCTAATACAATATACTCCTTGTGGGTGGAGAAACCTCGCCACAAACGTTTGCAACAGCAAACAAAGAGTACAAGAACAGCAAGAAAAGCAATACAATATGAATACAATAGCACTCGCTTGCCTTCTTGTCGGCTGGATGAAGCAGCAACTTCAAGCGACGCCTACAACAGCAGGAACCCAACCGGAAGCTCACGCGAAGCTTGCGAAGAAGAGCTCAACAAAACTCAAGCACCAGAACAGCAGCAGCTGTTTCAGTCGGGGAAGCTCACGCGAAGCTTTCGGAAGGAACTCAACAGAGCTCTTATCGCAGCCCACAAATCTTGAGAAGAGAAGAAGGAAGGCGTATATCCAGAAGCTCTCGGCCCTTTATACCGCCAAGAAGAAACAATGAAGAAACTAGCCGTTGCGTCAGCTAGAACCTGATCGGCGTGGACCGATCAGTAACATCCTGATCGATGCGGACCAATGGGAAGAAGCCTATGTACGTTCGTCACTCGATCGGTCCATGGACCGATCAGAAACCTCTGATCGGTCAGCAGACCGATCAGGATCTCTCTGATCGGTCTACGGACCGATCAGCTTTTCTCCGCCGCGATCTCCTTCGATCGGTCTCCGGCATCGATCGATAACCATCGATAGCATCGATCGGTCACCGATCGGTCACCGCACCGATCGGATGAGCTATATCATTGGATCGGTCACCAGATCCAAACTTTTCAGCCCTAAACCTAAGGCTTCCACACCAACATCCGGTCAACCTTGACCTGTTGGTACATCATGCCTAGCATCCGGTCACTCCCTTGACCTGCTAGCACTCCCCGCTAAGTGTCCGGTCAATCCCTTTGACCCACTTAGACTTTTCAACACCAGAAGTCCGATCATCCCTGATCCATCTGGATTTTCCCTTGCCTGGTTTCACTCACCAGGACTTTCCAACTGCCTAACATCCCAGTTAGGACTTTCCCACTGCCTAACATCCCAGTTAGGACTTTCCCACTGCCTGGTTTCACTCACCAGGACTTTCCACACTGCCTAACATCCCAGTTAGGACTTTCTCACTGCCTGGCTTCACTCACCAGGACTTTCCAACTGCCTAACATCCCAGTTAGGACTTTCCCACTGCCTGGCTTCACTCACCAGGACTTTCCACACTGCCTAACATCCCAGTTAGGACTTTCTCATTGCCTAACATCCCAGTTAGGACTTTTCAACTGCCTGGTTTCACTCACCAGGACTTTTCCCGTGCCAAGTCTCCATACTTGGACTTTTCGCGTGCCAAGCTCCCTGCTTGGATTTTTCCAATGCCAAGTCTCCATACTTGGACTTTTCCAATGCCAAGCTCCCTGCTTGGACTTTTCGCGTGCCAAGCTCCCTGCTTGGACTTTTCCCGAATCAGGTCAACCAGGTCAACCTTGACCTAAGGTTGCACCTACAATCTCCCGAACACCTATTCTTGTCAAACATCAAGAATACAACTCTCTTTTCGTCAAACATCGTCAAACATCAAAACACAACTCGAGTCAGGTCAACTCGAGTCAGGTCAACCAAGTCAACCTTGACCTAAGGTTGCACCAACAATCTCCCCCTTTTTGATGTTTGACAAAACCATAATCAAGTTAGGTTAACCCGATAACCTAACTTAGGTTTTCAATCATCTTCCAATGTCCAATGTTCTTTCCTTGAACATTCTCTGGACATTCTCCCCTTAGGTTAACCCGATAACCTAACTTGGGTTCTCCAATAATTCTCCCCCTTTTTGACATACATCAAAAAGAATTCCAATGTTCTTCCTTGAACATTCCTTGACATTCTTTCCCTAGCTTAGGTTAACCCGATAACCTAACTTGGGTTCTCCAATAATTCTCCAATGAACACTCTCCCCTTTTTGACACACATCAAAAAGAAAAAGGAGAGTATCAAGGTCAAGAGTTTCTTCCTAATGAAAGTCTCATACCTTTCATTGAAACTCTTAATTTCCCCCTTGATACTAAACTCAACAATCAACTTAGTGATAATCCCATATCACTAATCCTCAAAAGTCTTAAGGAGTACAAACTCCCCCTAAAAGTCAACTCCTCTTGACAATTAGGTAAAACTCCCCCTAAAGGTCAACTCCCCCTTGACCATTGCACCAACAATGTCTTTGAGAGTTCTAAACCTTTAGAAATCCACAAAACCCAACTTCCAGCTGAAATTTCGCACCAACAGTGAAAATCGAATTGGCACGCATCGATCGGTCCCGCCGATCGAATCCCTCGATCGGTCCCCGGACCGATCCACCTGCATCCCTTTGGATCGATCCACCGATCGGTCACCGGACCGATCGAACTTCCCTGGATCGGTCCGGTGACCGATCCACACTCTGAAATCAGATTTCTGATTTTCCTTCCCGAAATTCGAAACTCCTAATAAATTCCAGAAAATTCCAAAATCGTAAAATTTTGAGGATACACTCCTCATACCATATACTATCACGGAAAATAATTTTCTATGAAAATAGTTTCCATTTTCAATCTTGATACAAAGTTCAAAAACTTTGAAATAGTTCAAGTTTAACTCAACTTTGTATCACAATGTTCAATGATGAATGCTATCACTAGGAAAGCTTCATCAAGGTTTTTCAAATCAATTTTAAAATGCTTTTAAAACCATTTGAATTTAGGACCATAATCTTAGGGCTAAATGTACATGACTTGTACACAAGCTTTCCCTATGATCCTCCATTTCTTGAATTAGGCTCATCTAGGTACAAGAACTATGCACCTTGATCCTAACTCATGATCCTAATATCTCACACACATCTAAGGTGTATCAAACCACATCCATGTCAATTTTGATGTGAGATATGGGTTTAGGTATCTTAGACTAAGGTCTCATGCATTTTCTAAACACAACTTTGATCTCAATATCAAAATGTGTTTTTCATCCTTAAATCAATTCAATTGATTATTAATGCAAGAGATGATGACATGGCATAAAATGGTATCATAAATGAAAACATGTGCCAATGTCATGATGTCATGGCATAAAGTTTGAAACTTAAATAAACATGACATAAAAACTAGCCTAAGCATTATCATGACATTTCAAATGATCATAAATTAAATATGATGTCATGACATGGCATATGGCAAACAACCATGGTAAGTTAACACAAATAAAATACCTAGATTACCTATCTAAGTATCCTTAATCACTTAGCTAACTTAAATTCTAATCCTAGATTGCCCATATATCCCTAAGAAAACCAAAATCCCAATTATGGTATTTCTCTAGGTTTTCTTAAATTTTGCCAAATAAGATTAAAATCGATATTTTTCAAATATGGCACAATTTACTCTTCAAGGAGTAAACGATAATTCCTTTTCATTTTCAAAGGTTCACAAAACCTTGAAAATGCTCCTTGAGTGTCAATTTCCTCAAAGTTGGGTTAACTACCCTTCTTATTGGAGTTGACACTCTCTAACCCATCTATGGGATAGAGAAGATACTCCTAGGAACCCAATATCTATGTGAGCTCATTGGGTTCACTAAATATTCACTAGGGATGACTTCCCTAGCAACCCTCCTAATGACCCTCCTAGGCTTTGAAGCCTTGGTCATTTGGGACTCATCAAGATCAACTCTAGGGGTGACTCCCCTTGTGACCTTGGTGGTGGTCTTCCTAGCCCTAGGTTTTGTTCCATAATCGAATGGAACACTATGATAAGTGGGCTTGACCACTTGGGACTTGGGTTTGTGACTCAACCCTTTCTTGTCCTTGGACTTGGGTTTTTGACTCTTAAACCCTAGAGATGACTTCTCCATGTTCTTAAGAGTCTTTTCCAAAGTATCAAGTCTTGACTTCAAGACTTGATTCTCCTTCTCTAATACCTCAATTTTTGATTTATCACTCTTCCTTGAGGTATTCCTAGGCATATGTCTAGTTGATTTAGGATTCCTACCTAGGTTATCCTTAGCCTTAGATGGGTTGATCCTAGGGTTAGCCTTTCTAGAATTATCCTTATCTAGATTCACATGTTTAGCTCCTAAGCACATGTATTGGTTCCTAAAGTTAACATGCTTATCATTATTAACAATTGCAACAAAACTACTAGCATGAGTTTTATTAGAATTGCAATAATGAACCTTAGAGATTACCTTAGGGTTTGCCTTAGCTCCCCCTATCGATGTGCTCGGTCTCTTGTCCTTGTGAGATTGCCTCCCCCTCGGACATTGGCTCCTATAGTGTCCCCTTCGCTTGCATTGGAAACACACCACGTGCTCCTTGCCCTTGCGGGACTCCGGCTTCCTTGACTTTTGGCGCCGGTGGAGTCTTTCTAACCCTCTTTGGACACTTACTCTTGTAGTGCCCAAATTCCCTACACTCAAAACACATTATATGCAATTTACTTGAACTTAAAGTGTTTGAGTTACCTAGGGTTGAGGATGAATGGATGCTCTCTTCTTCATCCCTCCCGGAGGTAGAAGCTTCTTCTTCGTGCTCCGATCTTGAAGAAGAACTCACTTCCTCTTCTTCTTTAGATGTTGAGTAACCCTCAACTTCCAATTTGCTCCCTTCATGATGTGAGCTACTTGGCTCACTAGGCTCCTCTTCATGGCTTGAAGTGGAGCTCTCTTCATGGTACTTGGCCAAGTTATCCCATAATTCCTTGGCATTGTTGTAACCTATCTTACACAAGATGTTAGTAGGCAATGAAAATTCAATTATTTTCGTTACCTCTTCGTTGATTTCGGATTTGTGAATTTGTTCTCTTGTCCACTCCTTCTTCTCAAGTGGTTTTCCTTCCTTATCCACCGGAGGAGTAAATCCTTCTTGTACACAAAACCAATTCATTATGTTAGTCATAAGAAAATACTTCATCCTTACCTTCCAATACGCGAAGTCGCCGCATTCGTAGAAGGGTGGAATGGTGACGTCTTCTCCATAGAGATCCATTCTCTAGCTTTGCTCCCAAGGGTGTTGATCCGTCGAAGAGCGGCCTTGCTCTGATACCACTTGTTAGGATCCTTTGTACGGCTAGAGAGGGGGGGTGTGAATAGCCGACCCCAATCTTTCGCGTTTCTTCCTACGAAACGTGTTAGCGCAGCGGAAAATACAAAGAAACGAAAGAGAAGAAATCAAACCTTAACACGAGGATGTAACGAGGTTCGGAGATTAGGGCTCCTACTCCTCGGCGTGTCCGTAAGGTGGACGAGTCCAGTCAATCCGTCGGTGGATGAGTCCCCGGAGAACCGGCTAATACAATATACTCCTTGTGGGTGGAGAAACCTCGCCACAAACGTTTGCAACAGCAAACAAAGAGTACAAGAACAGCAAGAAAAGCAATACAATATGAATACAATAGCACTCGCTTGCCTTCTTGTCGGCTGGATGAAGCAGCAACTTCAAGCGACGCCTACAACAGCAGGAACCCAACCGGAAGCTCACGCGAAGCTTGCGAAGAAGAGCTCAACAAAACTCAAGCACCAAAACAGCAGCAGCTGTTTCAGTCGGGGAAGCTCACGCGAAGCTTTCGGAAGGAACTCAACAGAGCTCTTATCGCAGCCCACAAATCTTCAGCAGAAGAGAAGAAGGAAGGCAGAAGTATCCCTGTAGAAGCTCTCAGCCCCTTTATACCTGCGAAGAAGAAACAGCGAAGAAACTAGCCGTTGCGTCGCAACGGCTAGAACCCTGATCGGTCTGTGGACCGATCAGGCAACATCCTGATCGGTCTGCAGACCAATCAGGGAAGAAGCCTATGCTTCTGTTCCGTCCCTGATCGGTCCATGGACCGATCAGGAAACCTCCTGATCGGTCCACAGACCGATCAGGGAACCTCCTGATCGGTCTACGGACCGATCAGGCTTCTTTCTCCGCTGCCACTGATCTCCTTCTGATCGGTCTCCAGACCGATCAGATAACCATCAGTAGCATACTGATCGGTCACTGATCGGTCACCAGACCGATCAGATGAGCCATGTATCATTGGATCGGTCCGCAGCCCGATCCAAACTTTTCAGCCCTAAACCTAAGGCTTCCACACCAACATCCGGTCAACCTTGACCTGTTGGTACATCATGCCTAGCATCCGGTCACTCCCTTGACCTGCTAGCACTCCCCGCTAAGTGTCCGGTCAATCCCTTTGACCCACTTAGACTTTTCAACACCAGAAGTCCGATCATCCCTGATCCATCTGGATTTTCCCTTGCCTGGTTTCACTCACCAGGACTTTCCAACTGCCTAACATCCCAGTTAGGACTTTCCCACTGCCTAACATCCCAGTTAGGACTTTCCCACTGGTTTCACTCACCAGGACTTTCCACACCGCCTAACATCCCAGTTAGGACTTTCTCCGGCTTCACTCACGGGACTTTCCCACTGCCTAACATCCCAGTTAGGACTTTCCCACTGACTGGTTTCACTCACCAGGACTTTCCACACTGCCTAACATCCCAGTTAGGACTTTCTCATTGCCTAACATCCCAGTTAGGACTTTTCAACTGCCTGGTTTCACTCACCAGGACTTTTCCCGTGCCAAGTCTCCATACTTGGACTTTTCGCGTGCCAAGCTCCCTGCTTGGATTTTTCCAATGCCAAGTCTCCATACTTGGACTTTTCCAATGCCAAGCTCCCTGCTTGGACTTTTCGCGTGCCAAGCTCCCTGCTTGGACTTTTCCCGAATCAGGTCAACCAGGTCAACCTTGACCTAAGGTTGCACCTACAATCTCCCGAACACCTATTCTTGTCAAACATCAAGAATACAACTCTCTTTTCGTCAAACATCGTCAAACATCAAAACACAACTCGAGTCAGGTCAACTCGAGTCAGGTCAACCAAGTCAACCTTGACCTAAGGTTGCACCAACACTATTGACGATCAAAACAAAGAGCCACGTCGTAGCAAACGGGCTAGAGTTGAGAAATCGTTCGGGCCAGATTACATGACTTTCATGTCAGAAATGGAACCAAGAACATTAAGTGAGGCTCTCTCTAGTCCCGATGCTCCAATGTGGAAAGAAGCTGTCAATAGTGAGATTGAGTCTATCATGAATAATCATACTTGGGAATTAGTAGACCTTCCTTCTGGTAATAAACCATTAGGTTGTAAGTGGATACTAAAACGCAAGTATAAAGCTGATGGATCAATTGACAAGTATAAGGCCAGACTTGTAGCCAAAGGGTACAAGCAAGAGGAAGGCCTTAATTACTTCGACACCTACTCACCGGTGACAAGGATTACGTCCATACGAGTGCTAATTGCAGCACTGTATGACCTTGAAATACATCAAATGGATGTTAAGACTGCGTTCTTAAATGGTGAGTTGGAAGAAGAAATTTATATGGAGCAACCCGAAGGGTTCATAGCTCCAAGAAATGAGAAAAATGTGTGTCGACTTGTTAAGTCGTTATACGGACTTAAGCAAGCGCCTAAACAATGGCACGAAAAATTTGACAAAGTAATGCTGTCAAACGAATTCAGAATAAATGAATGTGACAAATGTATTTATGTCAAAGACACACCCAAAGGCTATATAATCGTCTGTCTGTACGTAGACGACATGCTAATAATGGGCAGTAATCATGATGTAATCATGACTACAAAGAAAATGTTGACCAAAAATTTCGATATGAAAGATATGGGTCAAGCAGATGTTATATTGAGAATTAAAATTCTCAGGACATCAGAGGGGATAGTTCTAAGACAATCCCATTATGTAGAATCAGTATTGAAAAGATTCAATGCGTACGATCTTTCTACTGTAAAAACACCTATGGATCTAAGTCAACACTTAGCGAAAAACCATGGTGAGACCATATCGCAGTTGGAATACTCTCGGATAATAGGCAGTTTGATGTATCTTACAAACTGCACACGTCCGGATATTGCCTGTACGGTCAACAAGCTGAGTCGTTTCACCAGTAATCCAAACGACGCCCATTGGAAGGCATTGATGCGAGTTCTTAGATATTTGAAATATACTATGAACTATGGATTACATTATGGAAAATATCCCGCTGTGTTGGAGGGATATTGTGATGCTAATTGGATATCAGATACAAAAGACTCCAAATCCACTAGTGGATATGTATTCACGATCGGTGGGGAGCAGTATCTTGGAAATCCACTAAGCAGACTGCATTGCTCGGTCAACTATGGAATCTGAGTTTATAGCACTAGACAAGCGGCGATTGGAAGGGCACAGAGTAGTATGTATAATGGGAAAAACCTGCCGTACTGATCCACTGTGATAGTCAATCGGCGATTGGAAGGGCACAGAGTAGTATGTATAATGGGAAGTCAAGACATATACGTCGTAGACATAATACCATTACGCAGTTGATCTCGAATGGAGTGATTGCAATCGACTATGTTAAGTCCAAAGATAATTTGGCAGATCCTCTTACGAAAGGGTTGAGTCGAGATCAAGTATACTGCTCATCAAGAGGAATGAGATTAAAAAATCTACAACTGAAAACGACTGAAGTGGAAAACCCAACCTTGTTGACTGGAGATCCCAAGATCTTGGTTCAATGGGACAACAAAGTTTCAGAAGTTGTGGTTCAGCACAGGAGATAGTTTATCTCTATCCCAATCCTAGGATGAATTTGTGCTGTCCTACCTCATGTAGTGAGGTTAAGCTTATGCTTTTAGTGACTTCTATACCTTATAAGGTGGAGTATGGTAGGATACTCTTGATAGAAGTGTCACCTATGTGAGTGTGAAGACAGGCCGCTTCAATGAAACACTCATGAATCCAAGATGGTGTCCATGGCCAAAACGGAACCAACCATGAGAACCTAAAGTAGGTGAGATAGGTCTCATGTGGGTGTTATTGTCTTAGTATACACAAAAATTTGAGCAGTTCAAGACATCACGTTCACTGCATACCTAGTATACTCGATAGCATTCCACTACGGAAGGTTCAAAGCCACAAGCTACCTCTCCCGATGCATTGACTTATCGATTGGACTCTTGTAAAGTGTCAGCATGCATACATACATTAATTTCCATTCATGTGGGGGATTGTTGGATATTGGGGCCTAAATGGACCAATACGATTTTGAAGGGAAAATCGAAGCCATCAATTGTTGAAAGTCGTAATTGACTTCAAAATTGAAATCTACGTTTCGCGTAGATAGATTTAGACTATTAATTTGCTCAAAACCGATTAAGGGTGAATGAGAAATTAATGTTCAAAGTCGGCCCAAAATAACGTTGGTTATTCATTAAGGAAATGCAAGGGAGAATAGTCCCACATCGGAAATTTCCGATGTGCATTCCTTACTTATTAATGATGTTGAGTTATTGGAGTTAACTCAGAAAAGTACCAGGTACTCTCTGCTCAGGGGCGAGCAGGTGCTCGCACCTGTGAGCCCGCCACCCGCCACGTGCGCAATGGGCGCTTTGTAGGCGCACTTTGCACTTCGCGAGGAGCATTGAGGAGCTTAATTTATGCTCCAGGTGACATTGCAGTGCCTACATGGCACTCGGGTGACGTGTCAGGCTAGTACCTGACATGGCAGTGCCTATGTGACATCCTCGTGGGCAAAGGGAGATGACTGGACAGTTGGTTGGGCGAACGGATGGCAGCCGTTGATCAACGTTGATCAAAGAAGTATGGTGGATCGCTTGTGATGCGATCTAGAGCGTTGGATCACAATGAGTCACGATCTGACGGCTTGGGATGAGACATGATCTGAAGCATCGGATCAATGGATCCAGATCCGATGGCTGATAGATCTGAGGGTCACAACTCTTAGATCTGATGGATGAGATTAAAGGGGCTATGTGAAGGGTTATAACTCTTCAGTCCGGACGGCCCAGATTAATCCACCCAAAGGTCACACCCCTCCCTAAAGCCTCTTCCTTCTGTATAAATAGAACCCTCCAGATTGGAATCAAATCACTCAACTTAATCTTCTCTTCCTCAAGTATTCACTCACTCATCTTGTGCATTCAAGAGTCTAAGAAGCCTACGAGAAGGTTCGCTGGTCTCGGAAGTCGGAGTGCTACGATTCCGAGACGATTGTCGTCGTTGTATCTTGGGAACGAATTGCAACAATCCGTTAAGCACCGTAGCGGAGCAATATCGTTTACGGAGATAGTGTCGAACACTAGCCTCGACGATCAGTTTGCATACTCCAGAATTTACCGGAAACAACAATATTAAATTAATTTTTTATAAGTGAGAGTCTGAATTATTCGCATGCATATCTTCTGGCTACTTTATCACCTACTTTGATTTCACGTTTCTACGATATATACACACGAATTATTTCTAAATTATAATTGGAACCCTCCTTTTCCGGATCCTTCTCACGTCAATAACGCGCCCTCTTCCGCCTATAAGTAGTTTTAGAGAAGTTTCTTTTGCAGTGGATACTTGAATTCCAATAATGACTCTTGATAATCTATCCTTTAGAGTATATGAGGATTCATTTGTCATCTGAGGTCTTAATTTTCCTACTAAAATATTACATATTTCTACCCAAGATCCCAACATCACAACTCCATTTTTGTCTAAATTGCGGAGTAAATGAGCCTTTAGATATGGTATTTCCCTAGTGATTCTTTAAGGTCCTTGGCTTGTCATATGAGTCTAAATTTCATATTTCCAGATGTGAAAAGAAGTATAAATATCTTCATATATCAAATGTTCAATAATTAGTACCGTGTCTTCAAAATTGTAACCTTCCCATAACATATAAGCTACTAATACGTTTTTTTTCCTAAAGTGACTTCCCCACCAACTGTAGCTACACCGTCCGCTAAAATTTATCCCTTTTAATGCATTTACCTCACGAAACCTGAGGTTTTGGATGCATACAAGTATTTTTGTTGGAACGTTGACAGATAACTAATGGAATACTTATAGTAGTATCTCCATTACTTGCAAAAATATTCTTATGAGGATCAGTATAAATGATTTTTCCCTCGTGTTTGGCTATAGTGGAAACCCCCGAATCTAGAGTTGTTTGGCGATCCAGTCCAGTTCCAACAATGCACCTCTCGAACTGAGAAAGTGGAACTGCTTGGCACTGCATATTAGAACTCATTAAAGCCTAATTCGCATCACTATGCTCGATAAAAGGAATGAGAGAAGCTCCAACAAAAAAATATTAGAAGAAAAAAATATTTCTAAGATGAATCTGTTCCCATGCAATAGTCAGGAACTCTTAACAATATTGAGCTGGAACAACCTATTCTTCCTGAATACTCTGATTCAAAGCCAAAGAATTTCCAACTACTATATTATAATATTCATCTCTATTTAGTGATAAATAAATTATCCGTGTCTCCTTTTTTTATTTTCAGATATTTCATAAAATGGACTCTTTATAGATCCCCAATGATCAATCCTCACATGAATGGTTAAAGATCCAATGAGTCCAACATTGATTCCTTCAGACGTATCAATTGGGCAAATACATCCGTAGTGGCTAGCATGAATATCTCATATCTGAAAACTAACAGTTTTACTCATCAATCCTTCAGGACCCAAATAACTCTATTTTCCCTGATGAACAATTTGTGTTAATGGATTAGTTCGATCCAAAACTTGAGATAAAGGATGTAGGCCAAAAAATGATTCATAAGTGATTACTAATGAAGTTGAAGTTACCAAATTTTGAGGAGTCAATATCAATTTATGGCGAATTACTCCAGATATAGTTCCTCGAACTACGTTTTTTGAATGAACAAGAGTTAGTCAAACTTGATCCTATAACAAGTCCGTTATAGAATAAATACGTTTATTTTTCAAGTAATTCGTATCATCAAATGTACCTATTCGAAATTTCATTTCGATCAAATGATCCACAGCAACCAATACATCTCATGGTAACAAAAATGTATTGTTATGAGGTATATCAAGATTCAATCTACGGTTCATATTTCGTCAACCAATCCTTCCTAATTCACGTCTTTGTTGAAAAAATTCTTTTGTGATTCCTTACATAAGGACTCAAAAAATTTCGGATCCCCGCCTACACAAGCAAATTGTTGATAAAATTCTAAAATATCGGATCCCCGCCTACACAATCTTTTTTTCTCCTGATCATTCAGATTAAGGAAAGACAAGAAAATTTTAGGGTAACAGATATTATCCATAATTTCTCTTAGATTTGAACTCATAGCCGACGATAGAACTAGAATAGATATTTTTTTTGTTTTCTACTCACACGGGCTCATATCCTTGACTTTCTATCAATATCTAATTCTGATCTCTCTCCCCAATCTAACATTATAATGCTGGTATAGATAAAAATTCTGTTATGGTCCAATTTTGAATGGTAGTAAATACCAGGACTTTGCAATATTTAATTGATCACAATTATGTAAATTCCATTTATTATAAAGGTTTTCAAGGAATTCATTATTAGAATGTTTCTAATAAAAAAGGTTTCTTGTATATCTTTACCGATTTTTCAAATTAATCCCGTAGGTACATATAATTCAGAAGAATATGTGAGTGATTCATACATAGCGTCTCTGTCATTTATCAAGCGTTCCACCAATTGATACGATATAGTAGTTTACTGCTGGGGTTCTCGAATGTCGCCCTATGGGCTTGACGTACCCTTACCAAGTCCAATTTAAAAGTCTTTTGAGTAAGATCAAGGGTAATATTTGTTCTTATCAATTTAATATATGATATAAAAAATTAAATTAATTTTTTATAAGGAAGAGTCTGTTATAATAGCTTACTACTAGGGTTTTCAAAAATGGTAGATTCGCTACCTTAGTGGCCCCCTAGTGCCGATCTCACGAATTTGGAGGGAGGTTCATGCAGGTACACAGGCCATAGGCGCATGGCGAGGTAAACCTTAGGTCGTCAGTTCCTGAAAATCGACCCCTGGCCATTACGCTAGAGATACCATGCGCCCACCGTCTGCGCTACGCCTTGAGGGCATGCTACTAGCATCGCCTTTGCGTTGCACTACTACATGGGCATGGCACACCTTATCAAGTCTAATTTATGGACTTAGTACTAATTTACACGTATTTTTTATTATATTACACATATCATATGTGTACACCAAAGCTTAGTTATATCAATATAACATGTCATGTAACAAAAAAATCAAATTTCAAATATTTTTCTTTTAGAAAATCATCATTAAACAATTTTAACTTTTTCTACATGATAAAAAAAAATCAAAATTATCTTCTATATCTTAAACTATTCGAACCTATGAATGAGAAATGACATGATTAATAATATAATTAAATTAATTAATTTTAAAATATTCTTATATGATAATTTCTTATTAATTTCATTCTCACCATCAAACTGTTTGTTTCTTTTAATTATATGTTTTTAATAAAATTTAAATTTTATATTCATTTCATTTACAATTTTTTTAACAAAAACCACAACAACTGTGAATACATTTTCTCTGTAATTATTAAAACTGATATAATGCAATAACAATTTTTATATAATTATATTGTAAAAACTTACTAATAGTTTTAATTGAAAGGGACCATTTTTTAATTTATATAATAAAAAACAATTTAGTGCTTAAAAATATTAACATATTACTTTGTGAATAAGGAACCCTACTTTATATTCTTACCAAGGAAAAGCAAGAAAGAACAAAGAGGAGAGATCAGAAGAAAAATGACGTCGTTTGAGACAAGTACTATCACCAATGAGGGAAGGGAAGGACAGGAAATCACTACGCGAGGCAGGAAAAGGGCATGGGCACACCAACAAAAGAGGAGAACGGCATGTGATCACTAGTGGTTGTGACGGCGCCAAGAGTTTACTTGATTCGGAGTCTAGGACGACTCCTACTTCAAGATTCGAGATCGTTGATCATTTTTTGGTAGACAACAATTATAAAATCGATAAGGGTACAATAAGTGTTTACAATTAAATGCACTGAAAAGAAAACTTATACCGACAACTAGAGATGAAGAAAATGTAGCTTCGGGTTTGTCGGGTACTTGCAACAGTACTTCTGGGTCGTCTTGATAGCAACACACGAGAGAATGCCACTTTAGAATTTATTGATTCAAGCAGCTGCTCGAACACCCCTTTTATACACTGCTAGAGGCGTCTCAAACCTCATCTAAGGCGCCTCCAAGCCTCCCGAGTCAACCGCGTGGATCAGCGCAGAAACTTTCATCGCTTATCCTGCTTGAGGCGCCTCCAAACCCTGCTCCAAGACACCTCCAGCTTCATCCGAGGCGCCTCCAGCTCCTCTTCGCAACCAACTTCTATTTTGCACCTGAGGCGCCTCCAAGCTCCATGGAGGCGCCTCGGACACTGTTCATCCGAGGTTTATCTTATTTATTTTGTACCTGTAAGACACGTTAATCCCAAAACAACAACATACCCTGTAAGACAAAGTTAGAACAGATATAAACATGATAAATCAAGTGATCGACAGTCATCGGACTGTCCGGGTCTGACTTCGGATTTCCGTCCGAAAACCCTAGGTCGACCCGACCCCTACTGTTTCCTCTACGGGGAACGCGCCCTCACCTACTCCCCTCAGGAGATATTACCTGATGTCAGTCCAGTCCACTAGACCGACTAGATTTTCTGTCTAGGGTTACCACCTCCTAGGACCTAGGGTTACCGCCCCCTAGGATTTTTCTCCACCTAGGGTTACCTCCCCCTAGGACCTAAGGTTACCCCCTTAGGATTTTCACCACCTAGGGTTACCACCCCCAAGGACCTAAGCTTGCCGCCCCTTAGAGTTTTCCTCCACCTAGGGTTACCACCCCTTAGGACCTATGGTTACCACCCCTTAGGATTTTCACCTTGCCTAACCGCAACTAGGACTTTTGCCTAAGAACACTTAGGACTTTCCTGCAATCTCCATCAGACATGTTAGATCACAAATAAGCTTAATTTTGATTCCTTTGTCATTATCAAAATTTGGATTCGATCGTCGGATGCTTCCCGCACCAACAATCTCCTCATTTTTTATTATGGCAATTAGAATTCAAAGTTAAGTAAAATAGATGCATAAATGATCTTCAAAGTTTAAGTAAGAAGCATAAGCAAGCTTAAGTAAATAAATTTAAATGCAAGTATAACTTAAGCTAAAACGTACATAAACTTTTAACGATGTAATTTTAAATCTCTCCCTTAATAAGAGCTCTTTTTAATTTTAATTTTAAATTTTACTACACTCCCCCTTTGTCATATATCAAAATAAACAAGGGAGTAAAAACGAACAGTGATTAATGGCCTTAGAAATTAATATTCTGGATTAAGTTTGAAAAATGACTTTAGCCAAGGGAGATTATTTTGACTTTGAAAAGTAATTCAGTTAAATTTGAAAAAATATTGAAAGGCTTAAAAAGCTAGGTAAGCTTGTAAAATGCTTAATTTGAAAAGTTAAATTTGAAAAGCTGTGTTGAAAAATATTTCGTTTAAATTCTTAAAGCCTTTTTAAAAGACATTTTCTTTATTTCAAATTTTTTTTGAACAATATTAAGTTAAAATTAAAAAATCTTTTTCGAAAAATACTTAGCTTAATTTTAAAAGAATTTAAAAAATATTTAGTTAAATTTTTAAAGACACTTAGTTTAGAAACCTTTTTGCAAAAAGAATTGAATTTTGAAAATACTTGAAAAAAATTTAAAACACTTAGTTAAATTTGGAAACCTTGTAAATAATATTTATCAATTTTTTGAAAGATCTAAAAAATACTTAGCTAAATTTAACAAGCCTTTTGAGGGATATCTAGCTAAGATTTAGGTTAATTTGAAAAAATATTTGGTAAAGTAATTTGAAAATCTAGATTTTGAAAAGACTTCGAAAAAGACTGAGTTTTAAAAGGCTTTTGAGAAAAAATAAGTTTGTAAAGTTGCAACTATGACCATTTTCACATAAGTTCAAGAAGTCCTAAAGTCCAAGCATGAGTAACTTAAAAATATTAAAATTAATCACTTGATCCTCTTGACCGCATGTCTAACTATTTAGCTACTAGCTGATTACCTAGAGGGCAATAATTTTCACTTGGTTAGTCAAATTAAGTCAATTGATCTAGTTAGATTTGACTAGGTCTAGAAGACTTAACTTGATTAATGTAATGTTGGTTTTTAACGCCCAGACTCATGTCGATGCATAGACATAAGCATTCTAAAGTCCAGGTAGTCCCCTATGCATCTCACGTCGTTCTAAGTTTTTCAAACACAAACAAGTTATGCCTAGTGTACTTGTGAGATGCTCTGGCTGAAACTAGGGGAACATGATATCTAAAGGTAGAACCCTAAGCTAAGTCCAAATTTTAAAAATCTAATAATAATTGGGATTTTAAAGACACTTTTCCTAGAATTTTTTTAAAAGAAACTAAGCAAAAGTCTAATTTGTGCAGAACTATAACAAAAACTAGTATGCTGAAAAATATGTTGAGTAACTAAATTCTAATAGGCAAAAGTTTAACTAGACAATGATAAAATAGCAGATGAAAGTGTCTGTGTCCAAAGTACAATACATGAAAAGATAGCATCAATGAGTAGGAGCATCAGCTGGAGGGTCGTCAGCTGGAGGTGGTGCAAGAGGCTGCTCGGGTGCAAGTTGTCCCTGACGAAGAGAAGAAAATCCGAAGGCTATCTCTGCGCGAAGCATGCGAAATTCATTCAGAATAAGCCATTGTGTCTGTGCGGAGTGAATCTTGAGACGTGTAAGTCGGTCCTCGATCGATGAGGAGGTGGATGGCCGTGTCGAGGTCGAGGGCCCTACCGAAGTGAAGGGCTGCCCATGAATATCCTCGCCTGTAAACTCTAACCAGTCCTCTCCCTCGACTGGAGCAAAGAAGGCAACAAACTCGTCGTCTGCCTCAAGCTCTATCAGAGCAACGGCTGGCGTGGTCTACCTTTCCAAGCTAGGATCCCCTCAGTGGTGATGTCTATGTGGGCTAATATGAGATTACACTGCCCAAACTCTGAGATTACGCTGGCGTGGTATGCTAGCGGGAGTAGGATCAATGTTTCGACGTTTCCTATTTTGATTCAAGCAATTCGTACAGAAACGAAATAAACAAAAGTGATATATACGAACAATAGATAGGTTAAGATTATACCTAAGAGGCATTCTGAGGTGTTAACGGAGGTAGAGGGCAGAAAACAGGGGAGGAAGGCACCTTGGATCGTTGGTGTCCGGCGAGAAGAAGATTTGCAGCGAACTCTCTGTTCGCTGCATATGTCAGCATTGAGGGCGCCTTCAAGCTCTTTGAAGGCGCCTTCAATGTCGCGTTTAGGGCGCCTCGGACTCGGTCCGAGGCGCCTAAATGATTTCGAGGGGAACTTTAACCCATCATTATGAGAGGGCGTGATCTCATATTAGCCCACATAGACATTACCGCTGAGGAGATCCTAGCTTTGAAAGATAGACCACAGCCAGCAGCCAGCCGCTGCTCCGATAGAGCCCAAGGCAGACGACGAGTTTGTTGCCTTCTTTGCTCCAACCGAGGGAGAGGACTGGTTAGAGTTTACAGCAGAGGATATTCATGGACAACCCCCCCACTTCGGCAGGACCCTCAACCTCGACACGGTCATCCACCTCCTTATCGGTCGAGGACCAACTTACACGTCTCGAGATTCACTCCGCACAGACATGACGGCTTATTCTGGACGAATTTCGCATGCTTCGCGCAGAGATAGCCTCCAAATTTTCTTCTCTTCGTCAGGGACAACCTGCACCCGAGCAGCCTCTTGCACCACCTCTAGCTGATGACCCTCCATCTGATGTTCCTACTCATTGATGCTATCTTTTCATGTATTGTACTTTAGACTTTGGACACGGACACTTTCATCTGCTATTCTATCATTGCCTAGTTAAAATTTTGCCTAATAGAATTTAGTTACTCAACCTATTTTTCTGCTTACTAGTTTTTATTATAGTTCTGCACAAATTAGACTTTTGCTTAGTTTCTTTTTAAAAAAAATCTAGGAAGTGTGTCTTCAAAATCCCAATTATTGTTAGATTTTTAAAATTTGGACTTAGCCTAGGGTTTTACCTTTAGATATCATGTTCCCCAAGTTTCAGCCAGAGCATCTCACAAGCACATTAGGCATAACTTGTTTGTATTTGAAAAACTTAAAACGACGTGAGATGCATAGGGTACTGCCTGGACTTCAGAATGCTATATGAATCTAGGCATTAAACCAACATTACATTAATCAAGTCCTAATCAAATCTAACAGGATCATTGACTTAACTTGACTAACCAAGTGAAAGTTGTTACCCTCTAGGTAACCAGATAGTAACTAAATGATTAGACATTTGGCCCCATGAACTAAATGATTAATTTTAATTTTCAAGTTACTTATGCTTGGACTTTAGGACTTCTTGAACTTATGTGAAAATGACCTTAATTACAACTTTACAAGTTTATTTTTTTCTCAAAAGCCTTTTAAAACTTAGTCTTTTTCAAAATCTTTTCAAAATCCAGATTTTCAAATTACTTTACCAAATATTTTTTCAAATTAACCTAAGTCTTAGCTAGATATCCCTCAAAAGGCTTGTTAAATTTAACTAAGTGTTTTAAAAATTTTTTAAAAGTATTTTCAAAATTTAATTCTTTTTGCAAAAAGTTTTCTAAACTAAGTGTCTTTAAAAATTTAGCTAAATATTTTTTAAATTCTTTTAAAATTAAGCTAAGTATTATTTGGTTTTTTTAAAAATTTTAACTTAATATTGTTTAAAAAGTTTTTTGAAATAAAGAAAATATTTTTTAAAAAGACTTTAAGAATCTAAACGAAATATTTTTCAACAATGCCTTTCAAATTTAACTTTTTCAAATTAAGCATTTTACAAGCTTACCTAGTTTTTTAAGCCTTTCAATATTTTTTCAAATTTAGCTGAGTTACTTTTCAAAGTCAAAATAATTTTCCTTAGCTAAAGTCATTTTTCAAACTTAATCAAGAATATTAATTTTTAAAAGTTAAAAGTTTCACTTAGCTAAAAATTTTACAATAATATTAACTCCTAAAAGCTAAGTATTAAACGCCTTTATCTTTTCTAAACATTTGTGAAAAGTTAAAAACAAGCTAAGGCCTTTAATCACTGTTCCTTTTTACTCCCTTATTTATTTTGATATATGATAAAGGGGGAGAATAGAAAAATTCAAAGCAAAATTTAAAATTTAAATTAAAAAGAGCTCTTATTAAGGGGAAGTCTTACATCGTTAAAGTTTATGTACGTTTTAGCTTAAGTTATACTTGCATTTAAATTTATTTATTTAAGCTTGCTTATGCTTCTTACTTAAACTTTGAAGATCATTTATGCATCTATTTTACTTAACTTTGAATTCCAATTGCTATACTAAAAAAAGGAGGAGATTGTTGGTGCGGGAAGCATCCGACGATCGAATCTAAATTTTGATAATGACAAAGGAATCAAAATTAAGCTTATTTGTGATCTAACATGTCTGATGGAGATTGCAGGAAAGTCCTAAGTGTTCTTAGGCAAAAGTCCTAGTTGCGGTTAGGCAAGGTGAAAATCCTAAGGGGTGGTAACGATAGGTCCTAAGGGGTGGTAACTCTAGGTGGAGGAAAACTCTAAGGGGCGGCAACCTTAGGTCCTAGAGGGTGGTAACCCTAGGTGGTGAAAATCCTAATGGGAGTAACCTTAGGTCCTAGGGGGAGGTAACCCTAGGTGGAGAAAAACTCTAGGGGACGGTAACCCTAGGTAGGAAGTCCAGTCGGTCTGGAGGATCGGACGAGCATCAGGTAATCTCTCCTGAGGGGAGTAGATGAGGACGCGTTCCCCGTAGAGGGAACAGTAGGCGTCGGGTCGACCTAGGATTTCCGGACGAAAATTCGAAGTCAGACCCGGACAGTTCGATGACTGTCAATCACTTGATTTATCATGTTTATATCTGTTCTAACTTTGTCTTGCAGGGTATGTTATTGTTTTGAGACTAACGTGTCTTACAGATACAAAAGAAACAAGCTAAGCCTCGAATGAACAGTGTCCGAAGCTTGCTTTTAAATAATTTCTTTAAAACAGATTCATCCCATCTCAATCTTTGCTTAGAGGATGTCGTGGATCGTTTATTTTTCAGGATACAACGATAAATCAAGATTGTGAATGATTAGCATTTAATTAATTACCTATTATTCCAAATAAAATGAGTAAAATACGTCCCATTTCAGTATCCATCTTGATACTCGAGAGCTATTAAATTAGAAGAGCAATTAAGGGGGAAAATGATGCAAAAAAATTGTCTAAAAGGATGAAGAACAGAAAACTTATGAATTTATGTTCTCTTGTGTTTTCTATCAATGGTCTTTTCTATTGACTATAGAGGCATTTTGTTATGAGTTATTTGCTAAATTTAAGAATTTTGTTAAATCTTTAACAAACTAAAGTAAAAGAGTGATTTAATTAGGATACGTTTGGTTTGCTAGATTAATTAATTTATTAAATTGTTAATTACAATAGATTATAAGCCTCAAAGGATTACATGTGTATATAAATGGCAGTTTTTAAGGGGTTGATTATCAATAATATTAACTCTCTCAGAAACATGGGTATTTGTATTTTAATTAATGACCGAATCAATATTTATTTAACAATTAAACAAAGTTAATAGATAATGATGGGAAGTTATTAGATAACAATCAAACACGGGCATTATGTTTTAATTTTAATTTTTTATTATATTATTAGCGACTGAGTTTTAAAATTGATCCCTAATATGATGTTGTTAGTCACACTAAACTGTATGATAAATTATTATCAAGCAACCATAATGCTTTCAATGAACCAAATATCATGATTTTCATAAACATAGCCCCAACATTTTGTTAAGCTTTCTGACAACCTATCAAGGAATAGATATTATCTATATCCTAAACAACTCATGATCTTTTAAAAAAATTCTAACACGCTTGGAAATGGCAAATCCTAGATTGCACAGGTTTATCATCATCTTCTGCAAGCAGTATATGCCCCAGCTATTCAGGATTGACTACATAATTTGTTTGCCTCCATTAAGCTCTATGTGCCTAGAATGTGTAAATAATACATAAAGAATGAAAATAACAACAATCTGATACTCTGTCATATTAAAGCATCACAAACCATTAGTATTTATCAAAATTGTGCTACACTCAAAACAACAAATTTTTTTCCCTTGCACTGTGTAAACAAATCAAAAGGAGTGTTTCTTGGATTCTTTAGTTAATAATTATATTTTACTCTAAATAAAATTGTATAGTAATACTTCTATCCTAACTATTCTCCTTCCTGCCCTTGGTATGACATGGTTCTAACAAAGACAATGTAACGACCCACCTTCTACTGGTTAGGTTGTAAGGTCGGACCGTCATATTATGCAGTGCAAAACTATATCCACGACCATCACTAAATCTAGATGCGGAAACTGTACTAATTAAAAACTTTGCTAAGCTATTATCATTTCTTTATTCTATGTGTGCTAAGGGGTGTAATCTAACTATTCATGACATATTCTACATCCCCCATGGTCAAGGAACTGAGCTAAGGGGTTTCCAGTTGTTATCAGGCCTCCCAATCGATCCACGGATCGATTGGAATGGTCGAATCGATCCAGTGATCGATTCAGCTCGTCACTGTACTCGGGTAAAATTCTGGATCGATCGGCTGATCGATCCAGGCTAATCAATCGATCCAAGAATCGATTCAGGAGCTCTCTGTTCGCGAGGCTAATTCCCCTGATCGATCCTTCGATCGATCCCAGGGCCTTCTGTTCGCGACAGACTGCATCCGGATCGATCGGCTGATCGATCCAGAAGCTTTCTGTTCGCGGTACGAACTTCTCAATCGATCGGCTGATCGATTGAGAAGCCTCCAATCGATCGACCGATCGATTGGGGTTTCTGATTTTGCAGTAAACTCTGATTTCAGCACTATTTCGTGCCAAATTCATATATACAAGTTCTAACCTGGTTATAAACATACTAATAACGATTAACTGACATTCTAAGCATGAGCACTAACAATCTAACCAGGCCTTTCATGATTCAAACATTAAAATAACTAGAAGTGCATAAAACAACACTATATGAAAAACTAAAGTCTTAGTTTGCTAATTTCTCCAAGATCTTTACTCCAAGTTCCTTCCACACACATCTTCATCATTGCATTGACCTCCAGCCTCCGTTAGTCCATTTTCCCTTTACCTTTATCTGCAGTATAAGGAAAATAGTATCTGTAAGCTTGAGAGCTTAGTAAGAAAACCATCTACCTCACAAAAACATGCATACGATGCAATTTATGTTTTTAAAACATGCTATTTGAAACACATACTGAAAATGCTAAGCATGACATGACATACAACACATAGGACTAAGAAACTGATCATGGCAATAAGAGCTAATCATAAACTATCATGTTGTATCAACAGAAAGCTAAACTGATACAAAAGCTGAGTTAAGCTAATACTATTCTGATGCTAAATCTGTCCTGAATTCACATGACTATTTTATGAAATCTTGAAAACTATATATATAAGTAGATTAAAATAATAATCATGTTGCTAATGAACCCGGCATCTGTACGTGCTATGCGCGTATCCCTAACTAGACCCGGGTTTGCAAGTCCCGAATTTAGTAAGGTTACTAGGTTATCTGAACCTAGGGACGACTGTGGGAGCCCAACCCAATGGATATCTAATCCAGTACAGTGCCACTGAAAAGTAAAATACTGAACATAGCTAATATTTCTAGTCTTATTTTTACTAGGTTATCTAAACCTAGAACTAGGTTGTCTGAACCTAGAGGCGACTGTGGGAGCCCACCCATTGGACATCTAGTCCCATAAAAGCTGTAGCAAAACTATATGAGCTGAAAAATGCTTCTATTGCATTTATCTAAGCTATTAAAATGCCTATGGTGGCATTTACTTGAGCTAAGCATTTATTCGGGCACTCGGTGTGCGCTAGTGCACACCCTATGTGCCAAAAACTGCATACATCTAAACTAATGCATAAAAAATCATACGGAAACTACTTATACTGCAGGTGAGGGGTTTCTTACCTCCTGCTCAAAGTTTCTTACGATTCTAATCGCTAGATTTCCGGAGAAGACGATCCTTTCGACGATCTTCTCGCGTCTAAGCATTCCTCTCGCGAAGGGGAGCGTCCTCGTGTCGAAGTCGTCGCCGGAAAGTGCTCCTAGAGCCCTTAGGGCTTGGTGCGCCGAGAGAGGAAGAGGAGGGGGAAGGGTTCGGCGGAAACTAGGGTGAGGAGAGGAAGTTCTCGGTGGAAGCCAAGAAAAATATAACCCTCACTTAATTATTTTCCCATATTTATATTAAGTGGGTAATTCGGCCCAACTTAAACATAAATACAATTGTTTCCCTTTCCTTTCAGCACGGCCCTGCTGGGTTCACTTGGTTACTAGAGTCCGCTATAAGTCGTAAGACCCAATAGGTCTCGGGTTCAATTCCCGCGTAAGCTATTTTACGACTTCATTTATTTTTGCTACTTCCGCTACTCTAAAAATTCCATAAAAATATCCTAAAATTCTAGAAAAATACTAGGATATTTCTAATAATTATTTTGAGAATTTTCGGGTGTTACAATCCCTCATACCTTATAAAAAGTTCGTCCTCGAACTTAGAATAACTCTGGGTATTTCTGTCTCATGCTGGCTTCTGTCTCCCATGTTGCCTCTTCTGTTGTGATTTTGCCAAATGACTTTTACTAATGGTATCTCATTGTTCCGCAATTTCTTAACTGCTCGGCCTATTATCTGAATAGGCCGACTATCATAGCTGAGGTCTTCGCGGACTGGTACCGACTGGGGCTCAATTACCTGGGTGGCATCTGGCATATGCTTCTTCAGCATAGAGACATGAAATACATTGTGGATAACTGACATCTCCTGGGGTATCTCTAGCTCATATGCTATCTTGCCAACTCTTCTACTGATAAGGTATGGTCCCACATATCTGGGACTTAGCTTGCCTTTCTTCCCAAAACGCATTACTCCCTTCATAGGAGCTATTATGAGGAACACTAAATTCCCAACTGAGAACTCTAAAGGTCTGCGCCGTGTATCAGCATAGCTTTTCTGGCGGCTCTGAGCTGTCTCTATCCTCTGACGGATCTGCTGTATAGCTGCTGTGGTATCTGCTACTAGGTCTGTCTGAAGCTCTAGTTCTTTCTGTTCACCACTCTCATACCAGCAGATTGGAGATCTACACCTCCGTAGAGCCTCGTAAGGTGCCATACCGATAGTGGCTGATAGCTATTGTTGTATGCAAACTCTGCTAGCTCAAATATTTGCACCAACTTCTCCTAAAGTCTAGGGCACATGCTCGGAGCATATCTTGAGTGCACTGATTTACTCGCTCCGTCATCCGTCATGAGGATGGAAGGTCATCTTGAACTTTAACCGTGCCCAACATACACTCCCGAGTGTGATGTGAATCTCTTGTCTGCATCGATATAATGGTTCGTGGGACTCCATGTAGTCTAACGATCTCCTTGAGATACAACTGTGCTAGCTATTCCATGGAGTAGGATATCCTGATAGCTAAGAAGTGGGCTGATTTAGTCAACCTGTCGACTATTACCCAGATGGTATCAAAATCATTTGTGCTTCTGGGTAATCCCACTATGAAATCCATAGAAATGTCTTCCCACTTCCACTCTGGAATCTGGATAGGCTGCAGAACTCCTCCTGGTCTCTGATGTTCTGCCTTGACTCTCTGGTGCAAGTCAGACAGGTGCTAACATATCTAGCGATGTCTCTTTTCATCCCGGGCCACCAAAAACGTTTCTTCAAGTCCTGGTACATCTTGGTGGAGCCAAGATGTATCGCATAAGGAATTTTGTGAGCCTCATCTAGAATCTTCCTGCGTAGTTCCTCCTGATCTGGAACACATAATCTGTCACCAAAGTACAATACCCCACTATCGGATACTCTGAATTCTCCACTGTCTGATTCTGCTAATCCTTGCTTGATTTTCTGAATTTCAGGATCCTGTTCCTGAGCTGTCTGAAGATCACCAAGCAAGGTAGATTCTAACGTCATAGTAGAGAGCTGTCCAACTATGAGTTTAAGACCAAAGTCTGTGATCTCCTTCTGTAGGGGCGGTGACATGGCTGCTAGAGATAGCAAGGTGACACTAGACTTCCTGCTAAGTGCATCTGCCACCTTATTTGCTTTTCCTGGGTGGTAGAGGATGTCTATATCATAGTCTTTGACCAGCTCTAGCCACCTGCGCTGTCGCATATTCAGATCCTTCTGAGTGAAGAAGTACTTCAGACTCTGATGATCTATATACACTCTGCACTGAGCTCCATACAAGTAATGTCTCCAAATTTTGAGAACGAACACCACTGCTGCAAGCTCAAGGTCATGAGTAGGATAGTTCTTCTCATAATCCTTGAGTTGTTTGGAGGCGTAGGCGATTACCTTGCCGTCTTGCATCAGCATTGCTCCTAGTCCCAACTTAGAGGCATCACTATAAATATCAAAGTTGTCTGTGTTCTCGGGTAGAGCTAGAATAGGTGCACTGGTCAATCTTCTTTTTAGCTCGCTGAAGCTGTTCTCGCAGTCCTCTGTCCACTGATATTTCCTGTTCTTCCTGGTAAGAGCTGTCAGTGGGGAGGCTATCCTGGAGAAGTCCTCTACGAATTTTCTGTAATAACCTGCTAATCCCAGAAAGCTTCTGATCTCACTAGCGTTCTTGGGTCTTTTCCAGTTACTCACAGTTTCTATCTTACTGGGGTCTACCATAATACCATCCTTTGAGATGATGTGACTCAGGAAGGACACCTGATCTAACCAAAATTCACATTTTGTGAACTTGGCGTATAACTGGTTCTGCTGAAGGGTCTGCAGTACTATTTTCAGTTGCTCTGCGTGTTCTTCCTAAGTTCCTGAATAGATAAGAATGTCATCGATAAAAACAATAACAAATCTATCTAGGTAGTCCTTGAATACTCTGTTCATGAGGTACATAAAAGTGGCTGGAGCATTCGTCACACCAAAGGGCATGACTACGAACTCGTAGTGTCCGTATCTAGTCCTGAACGCTGTCTTGGGTATATCCCCTTCTTTAACTTTCACCTGATGATAACCTGATCTGAGGTCTATCTTAGAGAACACTGCTGCTCCTTTTAGCTAATCGAACAGGTCATCTATTCTGGGAGGAGGATACCTGTTCTTAATGGTGACTTGGTTCAGTGCTCTGTAATCTATGCACAGGCGCATGCTCCCGTCCTTCTTCTTCACGAACAATACAGGCGCTCCCCATGGTGAGTGACTAGGACGTATGAAGCCCTTGTCAAGCAGCTCCTGTAGTTGCTCATGAAGTTCCTTCAGTTCTGCTGGAGCCATAGGATAAGGTGCTTTGGAGATAGGATTCATACCGGGAATGAGTTCTATCTCAAATTCAATCTCCCTGTCTGGTGCTAGGCCTGGTAACTCTTCAAGGAAGACTGCTGGGTAGTCACATACGACTCGGACCTCTGCTAGCTGTTGGTCCTTGTCCTGACTGACATTGACTACATGCGCTAAGAATCCCGTACATCCTGAATCCATTAATTTCTGTGCTTTTAGAGCTGAGAGAAACTTCTTGGCCTTTCTCTTCGGTTCTCCGATGTACTCGAATTGTACTTCTGCTTCAGGTTGGAATACGACTTTCTGTTTACGACACTCTATAGAGGCACCGTATCTGATCAGGAAGTCCATCCCAAGGATGACATCATAATCAATCATATCTAGCACTATCATATCACAAAAGAGTTCTCTGTCTGCTATAATGATTGACACTGCTCTGAGCCAGTGCGTGGATGCCATAATTTCTCCTAAAGGTAACGTCGTCAGAAACTGACTACTGAGTACCTCTGGGGGTATCGCTAATTTCTTTGCAAATGCCCTGGATATATAAGAATGGGTTGCCCGATGTCGAATAAAACAGCTTATACTTTCTGTAATATATTAATCGACCAAACAAGCCGAGGCATTCGCCACGCCTCTCTAGTCGCTGAGTAGATCCGCATTTGTCGTGGCGGAGGGCTTCTAGTGCCTGGGCGATGTGGACCATCTAGAGCGGCTGCATCTGATGTAACTGTGCGCTTGGCTTCATCTTGAATCGGTGTGGTGGAGGAAAGCTGATCTTGTTCGGACACACTGCTTGGCTATGTGCCCTTCTTGTCCACACTCAGCATTCTCGTGTGCCCTTGACAAACCTGTGGTGGAATTTCCCACAAGTAGCACACTTTGGATAAGCTCGTTGGTGGTCCTCCTTCGGGTAACTCCACGTTTGCGCTTGTTCTGGAGTTCCCTTTCCGATTAAATAGTGGGGCTGTGGCCTGGTGTTTCGAGTACCGAGCCTCCTTGTCCTTGGACTCGAGAGGACTTGTCTTGCTTGATATTATTCGGTAGTGCTCGATGGTCGGAACGCCGACTAGTTCTTCGGTGGTTTACGGCCTATGAATGCCGCCACCACGTTCATCGCTATTTCTAAGATTTGAGCATCAAGACAGCTTGACTAGTTCAGGGCATAGATGAGTCAATCTGTTGAATTTCTTCACGGCTTCCTCCAAAGGTTGCCTGGCGAAATCGATGAACTCGTCGTAGTGACGGTTCGTGACCCGCATGTGAAAGAACTCCCAAGAATTCTTCCTCGAACTCAGCTCATGTCTGATTTACTGGGCACTTCGCTCTAATTCTCTCCCACATGCGTGCATCTCCCGCCAGACGAGGAGGCGACTTCACCTTCTCATGCTCGGCGGTCCGGAAGCTCCATCGTGCTCTCAGTGTTTTGAACCGGGCTTGAGCATCCCATGGTTGACTGGTGCCTGAGAAATTCTCGGCTTGCCACCGGATCGATAGGCTTCTCTTCTTGCCTTTGTTCCGCCTCTTGCTTAGGTGGTGGAACCTCTAAGACTCTGGCGTTGCTAAGTTTGGTTCCGGGGTGTTATTCTGATGATTAGCCTTTAAGGTGGCTATCTCCTGTCGTTGTTCTGCCACTAATGCTGTAAGGTCTGGAGGAGGCACTGAACTACCTGCCTCGTGCTGGGGCTCAGTAGCTGGTGTCCTTCTAGCTGGGCGTCCTCGTGCCATTTCTAGAGGAACAAAGGACATACATAACTAAATTATCACGTTTACATAGCTAATGCTATCATGTTAGTTACTATCACAGATAAGCATACTTTAGTTATCTACAACATGAAAGCAATAAACATAACAAAGTGAGAGGTATTCTTACTTGGAAGCTGCAGGTTCAATGTTGATGTGTGTGTAGGAAGTATGAGAACTGCTCTGATACCACTCTGTAACGACCCGCCTTCTACTGGCTAGGCTGTAAGGCCGGACCGTCACATTATGCTATGCTAAACTATATCCACGACCATCACTAAATCTAGATGCGGAAGCTGTACTAATTAAAAACTTTGCTAAGCTATTATCATTTCTTTATTCTATGTGTGCTAAGGGATGTAATCTAACTATTCATGACATATTCTACATCCCCCATGGTCAAGGAACTGAGCTAAGGGTTTTCCAGCTGTTATCAGGTCTCCCAATCGATCCACGGATCGATTGGAATAGTCGAATCAATCCAATGATCGATTTAGCTCGTCACTGTACTCGGGTAAAATTCTGGATCGATCGGCTGATCGATCCAAGCTAATCAATCGATCCAAGAATCGATTCGGGAGCTCTCTGTTTGCGAGGCTAATTCCCCCGATCGATCCCGCGATCGATCGCAGGGCCTTCTGTTCGCGACAGACTGCATCCGGATCGATCGGCTGATCGATCCAGAAGCTTTCTGTTCGTGGTACGAACTTATCAATCGATCGACCGATCGATTGGGGTTTCTGATTTTGCAGTAAACTCTGATTTCAGCACTACTTCGTGCCAAATTCACATATACAAGTTCTAACCTGGTTATAAACATACTAATAACGATTAACTGACATTCTAAGCATGAACACTAACAATCTAACCAGGCCTTTCATGATTCAAACATTAAAATAACTAGAAGTGCGGAAAACAACACTATATGAAAAACTAAAGTCTTAGTTTGCTAATTTCTCCAAGATCTTTACTCCAAGTTCCTTCCACACACATCTTCATCATTGCATTGACCTCCAGCCTCCGTTAGTCCATTTTCCCTTTACCTTTATCTGCAGTATAAGGAAAATAGTATCTGTAAGCTTGAGAGCTTAGTAAGAAACCATCTACCTCACAAAAACATGCATACGATGCAATTTATGTTTTTAAAACATGTTATTTGAAACACATACTGAAAATGCTAAGCATGGCATGACATACAACACATAGGACTAAGAAACTGATCGTGGCAATAAGAGCTAATCATAAACTATCATGTTGTATCAACAGAAAACTAAACTGATACAAAAGCTGAGTTAAGCTAATACTATTCTGATGTTAAATCTGTCCTGAATTCACATGACTATTTTATGAAATCCTGAAAACTATATATATAAGTAGATTAAAATAATAATCATGTTGCTAATGGGACCGGCATCTGTACGTGCTATGCGCGCATCCCTAACTAGACCCGGGTTTGCAAGTCCCGAATTTAGTAAGGTTACTAGGTTATCTGAACCTAGGGACGACTGTGGGAGCCCAACCCAATGGATATCTAATCCAGTACAGTGCCACTGAAAAGTAAAATACTGAACATAGCTAATATTTCTGGTCTTGCTTTTACTAGGTTATCTAAACCTAGAACTAGGTTATCTGAACCTAGAGGCGACTGTGGGAGCCCACCCATTGGACATCTAGTCCCATAAAAGCTGTAGCAAGACTATATGAGCTGAAAAATGCTTCTATTGCATTTATCTAAGCTATTAAAATGCCTATGGTGGCATTTACTTGAGCTAAGCATTTATTCGGGCACTCGGTGTGCGCTAGTGCACACCCTATGTGCCAAAAACTGCATACATCTAAACTAATGCATAAAAAATCATACGGAAACTACTTATACTGCAGGTGAGGGGTTTCTTACCTCCTGCTCGAAGTTTCTTATGATTCTAATCGCTAGATTTCCTGAGAAGACGATCCTTTTGACGATCTTCTCGCGTCTAAACGTTCCTCTCGCGAAGGGGAGCGTCCTCGTGTCGAAGTCGTCGCCGGAAAGTGCTCCTAGAGCCCTTAGGGCTTGGTGCGCCGAGAGAGGAAGAGGAGGGGGAAGGGTTCGGCGGAAACTAGGGTGAGGAGAGGAAGTTCTCGGTGGAAGCCAAGAAAAATATAACCCTCACTTAATTATTTTCCCATATTTATATTAAGTGGGTAATTCGGTCCAACTTAAATATAAATACAATTGTTTCCCTTTCCTTTCAACACGGCTCTGCTGGGTTCACTTGGTTACTAGAGTCCGCTATAAGTCGTAGGATCCAATAGGTCTCAAGTTCAATTCCCGCGTAGGCTAGTTTACGACTCCATTTATTTTTGCTACTTCCGCTACTCTAAAAATTTCATAAAAATATCCTAAAATTTCAAAAAAATACTAGGATATTTCTAATAATTCTTTTGAGAATTTTCAAATGTTACAGATAATGTGACAATCAACTGCTAAGCAAAAAATAACAATAAAACAAGATAATACAGGGGAGTCATCAAGGACGAAATAAAAATAAATATAAAGTGCAACTTTAACATAAAAAACAATTAGACGGATGCATACAAAATATATACCTACTAGTATAATATATCCCTAATGGAGGCGTGAGAAAAATTCTTTCTTCAAAACGACACATCATTTCTAAGATATCTAAATTTTATATTATAATTTAATATCAATCAGTTCCAGTCAATACATAAGTACAAATATGCACAATAATGGTAAGAAAAATACTGTTTTTCTCATCATGCTCTTCTTGGCAAGGTTGAGAATAAAAGCTTAGTAAAAAAAATAGATATGTTATCTTAGTGGTTTTCTTAGTGTCGGTCCCATGGATATGGAGGGAGGTTCATACAGGTACACAGGTCATAGGCGCATGGCGGGGTAAACCCCAGGTCGTCAGTTCCTGAGAATCGACCCCTGACCATTACGCCAGAGATATGATGCACCCACCGTCTGTGCTACGTCCTGGGGCAAGAATAAAAGCTTAGTAGTTATAATGGGAGTTGGATGCAAGAGAGACAGACGTTATAAGAGATAGGGAAGAACCTTTTTAAAAAACACCATGCCTATTTGTTGGAGATCTTCCAGCCATGAAAGGAGCCCATTGCTTTCAAGCCATAAAAACTATGACGGTCACTAACAACAACAAAAAGAAGCACGGATACCATCCTAAGCCTGTGGCACTCAGCATAATCCTTTTCTTCTGTAAAATCCAATCAGAATATCTAATTAAATATTTTTCTATGAAGGTTATTATTTAGATTATTAAACTTTTCAATTATTCTTTGTTAAAGAAAAATAGCCTCTACACTTGTGTAAATCTCCAACCAGTGAACTGAGAATAAGATTTACTTTTTCCTTCCTCCATGCTTTTGTCTATGTGATGATGATGGGAGCATGGTTTGAAATCTCAAATTAAGCAACATGGCAAAAACTATATCATTATGATAAATTATCAAAACTCGATATTCATCTCTTTTATGTCATTTGTGTTGATCATTCGCATGTCATGCCACCCTCAATACTCTTTGGCATGCTACAACACATGCTAAGATGAATCCAACTTGTATCTGCACAACACAATGGTAAAATTATACTATTCTAAATGGATAAAAAATGAAATAATTAATGTTAACCCTTGGATTTAGGTTCATAGGATCTTTTCTTTTTTCCCTTTTTCATCTCTTTCCACCTTCCACCTCAAATTCACCACTAACACCAATCATAACTTGACATAGTACCAAAATTGTGTTGTTTTTAGTTAGAGGGCAAGCCTTGACCATGGGTTAGCATTCCAAACTTTAGTTGAAATAGAGATCCATGAGGTAAAAACAATGGAAAGCTAATCAAATCCTATCATCTCATAAATACTCTAAATGTTTGGTCAATTACAATCTATATCCATTTCTTCAACCTTTTTCTTTCGCATTTTTTTCCTACAGTATGTTTCTATTAATATTAACAATTCTTGCATTATATATTGACAAAAATGTATTATTATCATTTATTTAAATTTATATTTAACATTGATCATACAACTAAAAGGTTATATTCTATCTTTCTTGACTAATGATAAATAAAAGAGGTTGATTGAAATTGTGCTTCAAAGTGATGAAAACAAGCAATAGTTTTATCAAAATCTGGATGGATTCAAGTGATTCATAACATCAAAGATGCACCTCACATGACTCCTAGAATATTCTTGTTAATTGCATAATAGAATTTTTTATTAATCAATACTATTAAAAAAATATTATGAAAAGATAAAACCCTCTTGCAAGAGAAGTTTATTTGACATACAAGGAGTATATATACTCAGTGGAGGGCATAATTAAAAAATAATTAAAGAGCAAAAAGTCACATTGGTATTTTATCATTTGATTCTAATTCATAATTAATATCATTAAATAAATTAAGATTTAAATAAACTTAACTTATCCAATTATTTTAAATTAATAAAAAAAATACTCACAATAGAATTAAACACATAAACTAATATTAACTATTATAATACAATGCATTGTCCCTTTTATACTGAACATCTAATTAAATGTTAAAATCAAATAGCAATTTGGTTTCAACATATTAAAATAAATAATTTGCATTAATTGAAAATTATTGATAATAAATATTGAAAAAAAAAATAAATATTAGAAATAATTAATTCAGAATTTATGAGCATTTGAATGAGATTATTAATCTTTCATGTTTAGGTGAATTAAATTGCAAAGGACGATGGAGAGCGAAGGATTGAGTCTTGGTGAGCACATCCTCCCCCTGCCGTTCCCCCCGCATGTGAGTTTTTAGCCTTAATTATTACTCAGTGAATCTAGTATTTGAGTTTACTAGGGATGGTAAGCAATTAAGGAGTTTAAGTATGAAATTTATTCTATATTTTTTTTTGTAAATATGAATTATGCCCTTCTCTATTGGTATTTTGAATTCATGTGTATGTGTTTGGAAAGAAAAGATAAGTTGGGTAAAAGGGCTTCGCTCACTGTTCTTTCTTTTAGTACTTGTTGTCATTTTCAGTAAATACAGATATATTTAAATTCATATATTTGATAGTACGTCATTATTACTCATTCAATTTTTGGAAAGAACTTTTCTATTAATCATTCTACTACATCACACTTTTCTCGCTTTAATCTGTCGTTTTACTTCATAGTCATTCCTGGAATGGAAGATGAGAGTGGTAAGGAGCGTAGACATCAGTGAGGTTGTGCTAGACATGTGCGAACTGGAAAACAGAGAGTGCTCAAGCAGTGTGTATAGATGATAGAGTGAATGACTCAGTTCGCTTAACTTGTTGTCCATACCATTTCCATTGCTATTCATAAGCAAGATTCCAAGAGTGAATTTTAGGTACGAGAGATGGGAAGATGTGAGTGATAACAATGTGGCTCGTAAGTTCTTCATTCTCAGAGAATCCAAATTTTTGGATCTTGATTTTGTCAAGAATTCTTTTAGCGTTTCTCTTAATTCAATTTATTTATATTTGCATTTTGGTTTAAATTATTTAATTGGTAATTGACTTTTAAATTGTGATTGCAGATTTCAAGTCATATGTGTGTGAGACGGTTAAAAGTTATGTAAATAGACAAGATGTTAGATATATGCAATATATTGATCAGAAAAAAGAGCAGTTGGACTGTATTTCTAAAATAGAAGAAAAAATGAAGGAATATGAAAGTTTAAAAAAATAGCATTAAACAAAATTAGAGGAGTTTGAGAAAAATTAGATGATGTTCTGGGAAGAAATGAATGAGATGAAACATTTTATGTTGAAGACAACGGCGCTATTCGAGAATAAGTATAAAGAAATTTCACAGAGTAATTTTGATAATAATAACGAAACTACAGCTAATGAAGAGCAACCTGAAACAGGTATTGAAGGAGGTAATGTTTCTGAAGGAGGTGAAGGAGATGCTCCAAGAAAGAGCAAGAGGAAGAAAAACAATTGATGTGATTCTTAGGTTAACCAAAACATGAATTTATTGTCTACTGCTTGGAACTATGCTTGTTTTGTTAAACTGGCAAAGATATTCCTTAGGTGATGCCTTTTTTTTTTGCAATTGTTAGTTGAATCTTTTTATTTGTTGAATATCTCATTTAGAAGTTCTTATAGATTGTCTTAAAAGTCCTTTGAATCGGACAATATTCTATGCCAAATTCACCTCTTGGTTTTGGGTATGATGCCCTGCAATTTCTTTTGCGAGAATTTTATGCTATTGTAAGTGTCATTATCGTGATGGAAGTAATTTTTTCTTGTATATTTTAATTAGTTATAACAGTTGATGTCTCCTTGTGTCAACTGGCTCTTGTTGGCATCCTCCAGTTAAATTGAATATGCGATTGCATTTTGCTGCTCATTCAGGATCAATAAATTATGGTCCGTTTTGGAAGCTACCAAATGATTGTAAGGAACTTGCCCTATGTTACTTATACTACTTTTCATGGTTGACTTCAAATTTTCTCGAGTCATTAGCCTATTGCTGCTTATGTAAGCATTTGATTGGATACTTGCTATTTCAACTTACTTATTATTAATCTTTTTTTTTAATTTAAATAAGCACACTATCTGAGTCAAATTTAAACTTATCGATGGCGGTGAATGTCCTCTCTTTATCAAAACTAATTTCAAATAGAAAGGACAAATTTTGGAACAGAGTTACACTTAGTGAATAGCAAAGTGAAACCATGGATTTATATCTCCTGGTTCATCCTTCGCTTGGTGCCCAGCAATCTGACCACTTGTCCACCATCAGCGGCTTTTGGATGGCCTCCGGCCGTCTGCTCCGAACCAAACTATAATCTAGGAAGGACAGTGAACCAGGAAAGAATCACAACCAATTACAACCAAATTACGATCAAGATTTAACCACAATTGAAAGTGGATCATCCCCTGGTTGATATCTCCTGGTTCATATTTTTGTGGACAAGTGGTCAATTTAACTGGAGGATGCCAACAAGAGCCAGTTGACACAAGGAGACATCAACTGTAATAACTAATTAAAATATACAAGAAACAATTACTTCCATCACGATAATGACACTTACAATAACATAAAATTCTCGCAAAAGAAATTACAGGGCATCATACCCAAAACCAAGAGGTGAATTTGGCATAGAATATTGTCCGATTCAAAGGACTTTTAAGACAATCTATAAGAACTTCTAAATGAGATATTCAACAAATAAAAAGATTCAACTAACAATTGCAAAAAAAAAAAAGGCATCACCTAAGGAATATCTTTGCCAGTTTAACAAAACAAGCATAGTTCCAAGCAGTAGACAATAAATTCATGTTTTGGTTAACCTAAGAATCACATCAATTGTTTTTCTTCCTATTGCTCCTTCTTGGAGCATCTCCTTCACCTCCTTCAGAAACATTACTTCCTTCAAAAACATTATCTGCTTCAGGTTGCTCTTCATTAGCTGTAGTTTCGTTATCATTATCAAAATTATTCTGTGAAATTTCTTTATACTTATTCTCGAATAGTGCCGTTGTCTTCAACATAAAATGTTTCATCTCATTCATTTCTTCCCAGAACATCATCTAATTTTTCTCAAACTCCTCTAATTTTGTTTAATGCTATATTTTTAAACTTTCATATTCCTTCATTTTTTCTTCTATTTTAGAAATGCAGTCCAACTGCTCTTTTTTCTGATCAATATATTGCATATATCTAACATCTTGTCTATTTACGTAACTTTTAACCGTCTCACACACATATGACTTGAAATCTGCAATCACAATTTAAAAGTCAATTACCAATTAAATAATTTAAACCAAAATGCAAATATAAATAAATTGAATTAAGAGAAACGCTAAAAGAATTCTTGACAAAATCAAGATCCAAAAATTTGAATTCTCTGAGAATGAAGAACTTACGAGCCACATTGTTATCACTCACATCTTCCCATCTCTCGTACCTAAAATTCACTCTTGGAATCTTGCTTATGAATAGCCATGGAAATGGTATGGACAACAAGTTAAGCGAACTGAGTCATTCACTCTATCATCTATACACACTGCTTGAGCACTCTCTGTTTTCCAGTTCGCACCTGTCTAGCACAACCTCACTGATGTCTACGCTCCTTACCACTCTCATCTTCCATTCCAGGAATGACTATGAAGTAAAACGACAAATTAAAGCGAGAAAAGTGTGATGTAGTAGAATGATTAATAGAAAAGTTCTTTCCAAAAATTGAATAAGTAATAATGACGTACTATCAAATATATGAATTTAAATATATCTGTATTTACTGAAAATGACAACAAGTACTAAAAGAAAGAACAGTGAGCGAAGCCCTTTTACCCAACTTATCTTTTCTTTCCAAACACATACACATGAATTCAAAATACCAATAGAGAAGGGCATAATTCATATTTACAAAAAAAATATAGAATAAATTTCATACTTAAACTCCTTAATTGCTTACCATCCCTAGTAAACTCAAATACTAGATTCACTGAGTAATAATTAAAGCTAAAAACTCACATGCGGGGGGAACGGCAGGGGGAGGACGTGCTCACCAAGACTCAATCCTTCGCTCTCCATCGTCCTTTGCAATTTAATTCACCTAAACAATAAACATGAAAGATTAATAATCTCATTCAAATGCTCATAAATTCTGAATTAATTATTATTTCTAATATTTATTTATTTTTTTCAATATTTATTATCAATAATTTTCAATTAATGCAAATTATTTATTTCTTGAAACCAAATTGCTATTTGATTTTAACATTTAATTAGATGTTTAGTATAAAAGGGACAATGCATTGTATTATAATTTTTTATTAATTTAAAATAATTGGATAAGTCAAATTTATTTAAATCTTAATTTATTTAATGATATTAATTATGAATTAGAATCAAACGGTAAAATACCAATGTGGCTTTTTGCTCTTTAATTATTTTTTTGTTTTGCCCTCCACTAAGTATATATACTCCTTGTATGTTAAATAAACTTCTCTTGCAAGAGGATTCATAATATTTTTTTTAATATTATTGATTAATAAGAATATTATATTATGTAATTAACAAAAATATTCTACGAGTCATGTCAGGTGCATCTTTGATGTTATGAATCACTTTCATCCATCCAGATAAAACTACTGCTTGTTTTCTTCACTTTGAAGCACACTTTCAATCAAGAAAGATAGAATATAACCTTTTAGTTGTATGATCAATGCCAAATATAAATTTAAATAAATGGTAATAATATATTTTTTGTCAATATATAATGCAGGAATTGTTAATATTAATAGAAAATATTGTAGGAAAAAAATGCGAAAGAAAAAGTTTGAAGAAATGGATATAAACTGTAATTGATGAAACATTTAGAGTATTTATAAGATGATAGGATTTGATTAGCTTTCCATTGCTTTTACCTCATGGATCTCTATTTCAACTAAAGTTTGGAATGCTAAGTCATGGTCAAGGCTTGCCCTCTAACTAAAAACAACACAATTTTGGTACTATGTTAAGTTATGATTGATGTTAGCGGTGAAGTTGAGGTGGAAGGAGGAAAGAGATGAAAAAGGAAAAAAAGAAAAGAAGATCCTATGAACCTAGATCCTATGTCCTCAAGCCAGCATCAATATCTAAAATACATGTGAAATTCATTTAATCCTATCCAATAGTATCATTTTCAAATGAAGACTCTCAAGCAGTTTCGCCAAGCCTACAAGCTAGTTACGTGCACAGTGAATGGTTTGACCATTACACTTCACTTATGGTTTATTTTCGAAATGTAGATTTAGTACAATAGTCATGATGATAGGTGACCATTTTCTTAACATTTTAATTACTCGATTATGCTCACATTGTGTTAGCCCATTTAAAAAAATCAAAATCACATGTGACAAGAAAGAGAAAAGAAAATGGAACAAAAATTAAGATGCAATAAATATTTGAGTAAAAGAAAAAGAAAAGAGTGACAATAACAAGATTAAAAAAACAATTGTCATGGATGGAAAAGATAAAATGTCCCTTTGAGACCAAGTTAGATTATTGGGAAACATTTATCTATTTCTTTCAATACTGAGCATGCCTTAGAATTTGTGTTGGGAAGAGGGAATGACCCTCTTGTATTTTAGATATTGATGTTGGCTTGAGGATAAGTAAAGGATCAGTATGGAGGATTTTGATGTGCATATTTTATTTATATAGATTTTTGATACATTTTGACGTGCCTTTTAACCTACTTTGCATGCATATATTTTGCGATATTATATCTTTATGCTTCACTTTAATGCATTATTTTGGAAAAATGCTCATATGCTTTCCTTTGGTAGGGTGCAAAAACGATTATTGAAGATTAAGATTGGAAGCCCCTACCCTTGCCGCGGATGCCCATGCCATCTGACATAGGCGCCTCTATGGAACTTGGAGGCGCCTCGGGTGCAAAATAGAAGTTGGCTGCAAAGAGGAGCTGGAGGCGTCTCGGACTGGCCATGGAGACGCCTCAAGTAGGATAAGCGACGAAGGTTTCTGCGCTGATCAACGCGGTTGACTTGGGAGGCGCCTTGGATTTTGAGGCGCCTCTAGCAGTGTATAAAAGAGGTGTTAGAGCAGCAGCTTGAATGAATCAATTCTAAAGTGACCTTTTCTCGTGTGCTGCTAACAAGACGACCCAGAAGTGCTGTTGCAAGTACCCGACAACCCGAAGCTGTGTTTTCTTCATCTCTAGTTGTCGGTATAAGTTTTCTTTTCAGTGCATTTAATTGTAAACACTTATTGTACTCTTATCGATTTTATAGTTGTTGCCCACCGAAAAGCAATCAACGATCGCGGGCCTTGGAATATGAGTCGCCCTAGGCTCCGAACCAAGTAAACTCTTGGTGTCTTTGTGTGTGTTTGTTATTTCTTTCTATTCCGCTGCTTACTCGTCGAGTTTTTCGAATCCGAAACGCGTGAAAGCCACGAGCGCTATTCACCCCCTCTAGCGCGATCTCGATCCAACAATTGATATCAGAGCCTGAACTGCCAGAAGGTTTAACCGCTGACTGTGCACAAGAGCTATGGTCTGATTGAGTCATGTGGGTACAATATTGACATCGAACAAAGAAAGTGGGGGCTCCTATGTTCGGATCAAGAGGACCAGACACCAGGCAGGAAGTCCTAGTTGCGGCTAGACAAGGAAGTCCTAATAGGTCGGGTGGACCGAGGGGTAGGAAGACCTGGTGGGTCGAGGATCGGATATGGGAAGTCTGTGGTCCTTTGTTTGAGGGGGAGATTGTTGGTGTTGTAAGGTTACAAACATACTTCCACATTGAAAACACATGGGAAAGATCATGGGTTTATAAAGAGAAAGATATCTCCATTGGCATGAGGCATTTTGGGGAAAACTCAAGAACAAACCCACAAGGGTCTAGGCCCAAAGTGGACAATATCATGTCATTGTGGAGATATCTAAATTCTTTATAAACCCATGATCTTTCCCATGTGTTTTCAATGTGGAACTATATTTGCAACCTTGCAACACCAACAGTTGATACCTAAGTCCAAGCATGGGTACCTAAGTCCAACTTAGTTAATCAAAGTTCCATGTGTTTTCAATGTGGGACTATTGTTGGATCGAGATGGCGCTAGAGGAGGGGGTGAATAGCGCTCGTGGCTTTCAAGTATTTCGAATTCGAAAAACTCGACGAGTAAGCAGCGGAATAGAAAGAAATAACAAACACACATAAAGACACCAAGGGTTTACTTGGTTCGGAGCCTAGGGCGACTCCTACTCCAAGGCCCGCGATCGTTGATCGTTTTTCGGTGGACAACAACTATAAAATCGATAAGAGTACAATAAGTGTTTACAATTAAATGTACTGAAAAGAAAACTTATACCGACAACTAGAGATGAAGAAAATACAGCTTCGGATTGTCGGGTACTTGCAACAGCACTTCTGGATCATCTTGTTAGCAGCACACGAGAGAAGGTCACTTTAGAATTGATTGATTCAAGTTGCTGCTCGAACACCCCTTTTATACACTGCTAGAGGCGCCTTCATGGCCAGTCCAAGGCGCCTTCAAGCCCTGCTCCAAGGCGCCTCCAGCTCCTCTTCGCAGCCAACTTCTGTTTTGCACCCGAGGCGCCTCCATGGAGCTTGGAGGCGCCTCGGACACTGTTCATCCGAGGCTTAGCTTGTTTCATTTGTACCTGCAAGACACGTTGTTGGTGCGGGAAGCATCCGACGATCGAACTCAAGTTTTGATAATGGCAAAGGGATTCAAAGTTAAGTTTAATTATTATCTAATGTGTATAATTGAGTGTTGCAGGAAAGTCCTAGCTGCGGTCAGGCAAGGGGAAAACCCTAGGGGGTGATAACCCTAGGTCATAGGGGGTGGTAACCCTATGCGAGAAGTCTTGGCGGTTCGGAGCTTCGGGCAAAAATCCTAGGGGGTGGTAACCCTAGGTTAAAATCCTGGTGTCGCGAACCGGGTAGAAGTCTGGATGGGCCGAGGACCGGACATCCAGCATAAAGACCGGAAGCATCGGACGCTGAGCAAAAGTCCAGTCGATCTGGAGGATTGCATTGGCAACAGGTAAATCTCCTTAGAGGAGTAGGTGAGGACGCGTTCCCCGTAGAGGGAACAGTAGGCGTCGGGTTGACCTAAGGTTTTCGGTAGGAAATTCAAAGTCAGATCCGGACAGTCCGATGACTGTCAAACTTTATATTTATGATATTATATGTGCTAACTTTTGTTTTGCAGGATATACTTGTGTTTTGGGTTTAACATGTCTTGCAGGTACAAAAGAACAAGGTTAAACCTCGGATGAACAGTGTCAGAGGCGCCTCCATGGAGCTTGGAGGTGCCTCGGGTGCAAAGAAGTGAAGTTTGCGCACAGCACTGCTTGGAGGCGCCTCAAAGGAGCTTGAGGCGCCTCAGACTGCATGGAGGCACCTCAGACTGGCCATGGAGGCGCCTCAAGCAGGATAAGATGCGACCGTTTCTTCGCTCATCCGCACGGCTGACTCGCATAGTCTGAGGCGTCTCGGAGTGGCTTCAAGGCGCCTCCAACAACCTATAAAAGGCTATCTCGAGGCAGCAGCTAGAGCATCACCTTCCAAGACATCTTTGAGTTGTATACTGCCAACGAGACAATCCGGTTGAGCTACGGCGAGTCCCCGACGACTCGGAACTTCGAGATTTCTATTTTTGAGTTGTCGGTATAGTTTCTTTTATTGCATTTACTGTAATACTAAATTGTACACTTTACGATATTATAGTTGTTGTCCACCAAAAACGATCAACGATCGTGGGCCTTGGAGTAGGAGTCGCTCAAGGCTCCAAACCAAGTAAACCCTTGATGTCTTCTGTGTTTGTGCTTATTTCTTTTAATCTTTCCGCTGCTTTATTCTGAACGAGTTTTACGAATCCGAAACGAGTGAAAGCCACGGGCGCTATTCACCCCCCCCCCCCCCTCTAGCACCTTCTCGATCCAACACACGTTAGTCCCAAAACAACAACATACCCTGCAAGACAAAGTTAGAACAGATATAAACATGATAAATCAAGTGATCGACAGTCATCGGACTGTCCGAATCTGACTTCGGATTTCCGTCCGGAAACCTTAGGTCGACCCGACGCCTACTGTTCCCTCTGGGAACGCGGCCTCACCTACTCTCCTCAAGCGAGATTACCTGATGTCAGTCCAGTCCTCCAGACCGACTGGACTTTCTGTCTAGGGTTACCACCCCCTACGACCTAGGGTTACCGCCCCCTAAGGTTTTTCTCCACGTAGGATTACCTCCCCCTAGGGACTAAGGTTACCCCCCTTAGGATTTTCACCACCTAAGGTTGCCACCCCCAAGGACCTAAGGTTGCCGCCCCTTAGAGTTTTCCTCCACCTAGGGTTACCACCCCCTAGGACCTAAGGTTACCACCCCTTAGGATTTTCACCTTGCCTAACCGCAGCTAGGACTTTTGCCTAAGAACACTTAGGACTTTCCTGCAATCTCCATCAGACATGTTAGACCACAAATAAGCTTAACTTTGATTCCTTTGCCATTATCAAAATTTGGGTTCGATCGTCGGATGCTTCCCACACCAACAATCTCCCCCTTTTTGATTATGACAATTGAAATTCAAAGTTAAGTAAAATAGATGCATAAATGATTTTCAAAGTTTAAGTAAGAAACATAAACCAGCTTAAGTAAATAAATTTAAATGCAAGCATAACTTAAGCTAAAACATACTTAAACTTTTAACGATGTAAGACTCCCTCGTAATAAGAGCTCTTTTTATTTTAAATTTTAAATTTTGCTTTGAATTTTCCTACTCTCCCCCATTGCCATATGTCAAAATAAACAAGGGAGTAAAAAGGAGCAGTGATTAATGGTCTTAGCTTGTTTTTAACTTTTCAAAAATGTTTAGAAAAGATAAAGGCGTTGAATACTTAGCTTTTAGGAGTTAATATTATTGTAAAACTTTTAGCTAAGTGAAACTTTTAACTTTTAGAAATTAATATTCTTGATTAAGTTTGATAAATGACTTTAGCCAAGGAAAATTATTTTGACTTTGAAAAGTAACTCAGCTAAATTTGAAAAATTATTAAAAGGCTTAAAAAACTAGGTAATCTTATAAAATGCTTAATTTGAAAAGTTAAATTTGAAAGGCTTTGTTGAAAAATATATCTTTAAATTCTTAAAGCCTTTTTAAAAGACATTTTCTTTATTTCGAAAAGCTTTTTGAACAATATTAAGTTAAAAAAAAATCGAAAAATACTTAGCTTAATTTTAAAAGAATCTAAAAAATATTTAGCTAAATTTTTAAAGACACTTAGTTTAGCAAGCTTTTTGCAAAAAGAATTGAATTTTGAAAACACATTAAAAAAACTTTAAAACACTTAGTTAAATTTGGAAACCTTGTAAATAATATTTATCAATTTTTGAAAGATCTAAAAAACACTTAGCTAAATTTAACAAGCCTTTTGAGGGATATCTAGCTACTAACTGATTACCTAGAGTGCAACAACTTTCACTTGGTTAGTCAAGTTAAGTCAATTGATCTAGTTAGATTTGACTAGGTCTGGAAGATTTAATTTGATTAATGTAATGTTGGTTTTTAACGCCCAAACTTACTGCGATGCACAGAAATAAGCATTCTGAAGTCTAGGTTGTACCCTATGCATCTCACGCCATTCTAAGTTTCTCAAACACATGCAAGTTAAGCCTAAAGTGTTTGTGAGATGCTCTGACTGAAACTAGAGGAACATGATTTCTAAGGGGTTAGTGCCTAGGCTAAGTCCAAATTTTGAAATAAAAGAATTTTTAAATAAATTTTTAAAAGATTTTTTTAAATAAGTTTTTAAAAGAATTTTTAAATAAGTTTTTTTTTTAAAAAGTTTAAATAAGTTTAATTTAATTTGATTTTAATTAATTTAATTTAATCCTTAGTTATCTCACCCGATCTAAATTTTTTAATCAGAGAATTTTATAATTTTGTGAGATGAATTAGATTCAATTATAGGGTTTGGTTTAACTTTGTGTTAGATTTAAATTTAGCTTTGGGCTCAACAAATAGACATTCTTTGGATAAACTTCTGGGCTATAGTGATTCACCTGGACTTCATTAGAATAACCATGCCTTCGAGGTTTTCCAAATAGTCCTATCCATTGAACTTAGTACAAAACCTTGGTCTAATTGGATAGGATCCATAAAGGGTAGGTTCAGTTAGTTCCACTTAGCCAAATGCACTAAGTCAAAGTCATATCTTCCTAGACATGCATAGACTAAACTTCCCTAACGTACTATCATCCAAAATCTCATCAGTACCACAAGTCAAGTTAAACTATTGTCCCTTCTAATCCTAATTACCCTGCCGGGTAGGTTATCTTTGGTTACCCTGTTGGGTAGATTATTTTTGGAGGTGACAATTATTCTGGAGTCTTCCCTACATTATTGATTGTTTGTTTAAGATTTTTTGTTTATTTAATTTATAAATTAGATTTAAGTTTTTAATTTTGAGTTATATTCTTTTAATGGTTAATTAGTATTATTTTAACTTTTATTTATTAAGATGATTTTTCTATTTGCTCCCCCTGGATCATAGCTTCGATATGGTCTATCAAGGTAATATACTTGATTCTTGGGGACCCAATATTGACCAAGTCCAACTTGATTAACTAAGTTGGACTTAGGTACCCATACTTGGACTATTTTACTATTCGATCTGTTCACTAATGATAAATAAGATCGAAATTTCCTTTTTGCTTTGAATCCTAGTCCGGATCGATTGTAAACAACTTTCTGTTTTCCAAGAATCAAGTCAAGATTCTTGGAACTCAGTGTAAACCGTTCCAATGCAATTTTCAAATCCTTGACTTGACTTTTCAGGCTAGAATTTTCTTCCTCAAGTTTTTGGACTTGAGTTGAGGTTCCAGTCTAAACTGGGTCAATCAAGGATTCGGTATTAGTCGCTTCTTTAAGGGATGTTACCTCCTTTAGAAGCAACTTGATCCGAACATTGGACTTAGCTATTTTACGCATTAAATAATTAATTAAATTGTATAAACAACATTTACTTACAGAGGGGTTTGGCCCTTCGGAAATAGATACGGATCCGTGGCTTCTCTCGGACTCGGCTTTTGATTCGTCCTCGCTTCCAGATTCGTTGGTGTAGTCCCGGGCCGTCAACACAAGAAAGCATGCCTGCTCGAGTTCTTCGTCGTTGGATTCCTCGGAAGAAGACTCGTCTCAAGTCGCCTTCAGGGCCTTCTTTTTTGTTGGTTTCTTCGGATCCTTCTGGTTTGGGTAGTTCGCCTTGATGTGCCCCTTCTGATTGCACCCGTAGCATGTCACCTCGAACTTTACCTTTGCTTGGGCCTCCTTGGATTGAATTGCCTTTTTGAGGTCCTTGTTGAAACCTTTCTTTTTCTTGTAGAACTTCTTCACTAGGTTAACGAGTTCGGCAATGAGTTCGTCGTCGTCATTGTCTGAATCCGGTTCTGTGCTTTGATTTTGACTCGCGTGCTTTTTCTGTACTTGCAATTAAAGCCAAACCTTTCTCGGTCGTATGTGAGTTAATCTGTTCATGAAGTGCAAACTCAGCAAACAATTCATCTAATTTAATAACAGAAAGGTTCTTAGAGACCTTGTAGGCATCTACCATGGATGCCCGCAAGGTATTCCTCGGAAAGGCGTTTAAGGAATACCTGATTACATCCCTGTTGTCTGCCTTTTGCCCGATCGCATGTAGCTCGTTGAGTAGATCTTGTATCCGGGCGTGGAGTTGGGTAGCCATCTCACCTTCCTGCAATTTAATATTATATAACTTATTAAATATTAAGTCCCTTTTACTCATCTTTGTGTCGGATGTTCCTTCGTGAAGTTCGATCAGCTTCTCCCACAACTCCTTGGCGCTGGAAAAAGGGCCGACACGGTTGAGTTCCTCCTTTGTTAGTTCACACTGGAGGGTGCAAATTGCTCTGGCATTTGCTTCCACCTTCTTGATTAATGTTAGATCCCAGTCTTTACAGGGTATTGGTTTGCCGTCTCCATCAGTCGGTAGTTCAAACCCAGTCTTGACGATCATCCACATCTCGAACTGAATCTTCAAGAAATTCTCCATTCTGCCCTTCCCGTAACCGAAGTCTTCTCCGATGAAGAGCGGGGGGCAGACAGTGTTGTAGCCTTCTTGTTGGACCATTTAGAGAATGTGCACAATAAAAAAACAAAAAGATGTCCTAAGACTTGATCCTGAATTAGTAGTGCGCTATGGAAATAAGAATAAATTGCGTTCTCGAGTGGTGTTGCACCAACTTTGAGAAAAGAATACGATTACGAAAAGAACTAGATCAGAATGTAGCAATTATGCTAATTCTAATCGACTCTGAAAACTAAAAAGTACCACGAAAAGAATACTTGATTGGTGGTTGCACCTAAATCAAAACTATCCCGTTCTGATACCAATTGTTGGATCGAAAAGAATTTAGATATCTCCACAATTGCATGATATTGTCCACTTTGGGCCTAAGCCCTCATGGTTTTGCTCTTGGGCTCTACCTAAAAGGCCTCATGCCAATGGAGATATCTTTTCTCTTATAAACTCATGATATTTTCCATGTGTTTTCAATATGGGACTATGTTTGTAACCTTACAAACCCAACAATTCCCCCCTCAAACAAAGGACCACAGGCTTCCCACGTCCGATCCTCGACCCACCAGGTCTTCCTGCCCCTCGGTCCACCCGACCTACTAAGGCTTCCTTGTCTAGCCGCAACTAGGACTTCCTGCCTGGTGTCTGGTCCTCTTGATCCGAACATAGGAGCCCCCCTTTCTTTGTTTAAGGTCAATATTGTACCCACATGACTCAATCAGATCATAGCTCTTGTGCACAGTCGGCGGTTAAACCTTCTGGCAATCCAGGCTCTGATACCAACTGTAGGATCGAAAAGAATTTAGATATCTCCACAATGACATGATATTATCAACTTTGAGCCTAAACCCTCATGGTTTTGCTCTTAGACTCTACCCAAAAGGCCTCATACCAACGAAGATATCTTTCTCTTATAAACCCATGATCTTTCCCATGTGTTTTCAATGTGGGACTATGTTTACAACCTTGCGACCCCAACGAGCATGATGAGAGAAGATGAGAGAGAAAATATGATGTGAGAGAAAGTATGATGGGAGAAGATGAAGAGAGAGAAAATGTAATGAGAAAAAATGAGGAGAGAGAGTGTGATAAGAGAGATTGAGGAGAGAGAAAGTATGATGAGAGAGAAAGTTTAATGAGAGAGAAAGTGTGATGAGAAAAAAAGAACAATGAGTGTGATGGGAGAGAATGAGGAGAGAGAAAGTATGATGAGCGAGAAAGTATGATGAGAGAGAAAGTGTGTTGAGGAAAAAAAAGGAGGGAGTGTGACAAGAGAGATTGAGGAGAGAGAAAGTGTGATGAGAGCGAAAGTGTGATAAGAAAAAAAGAAAAAAAGAGAAAAAGAGAGTGTGATGAGAGAGATTGAGAAAAGAGAAAGTATAATGAGAAAGAAAGTATACAACAACAACAACAACTAAGCCTTTTCCCACTAGGTGGGGTCGGTTATATGAATCATTTTACGCCATTGAAGTCTATCTCCTATTATATCATCATCTATATTTAAATAAATTTTATCATATTTTATAGTTGTTAACCAAGTCTTTTTTGGTCTTCCTCTTCCTCGTTTGATATGCATGTTTATCATAGCTTCACATCGCCTAACTGGAGCATTTATTGGTCGTCTAAGTACATGTCCGTACCATCTTAAACGTGTCTCTCGGAGTTTTTTCTCAATAGATGCAACTCCGACTTTCTCTCTAATTCTCTCATTTCTTATTTTGTCCATCTTCGTATATCCACACATCCACTCTTATCTCTTATCTCTGTACTCAGCTTTATAACCCAACATTCAACTCCATATAACATAAGAGGTCTAACTGTGGTTTTATTAAGCTTTAGAGGTACTTTATGATCACAAATAACACTTTACACCATCCACTATTTCAATCATCTTACTTGTATCCTATGTAAACATCTCTATCAATCCCTTTATCCCTTTAAAAAATGATCCTAAATATTTAAAACTTTGCAGGTAACTCATCATCGCTTAACTTAACATTTGCCTTACTACTTCTAATACTACTAAATTTAAATTTTATATATTCTTTCTTTATTTTACTAAATTTAAAACCTTTTATTTCTAGGGTTTTCGGTCAAAATTTGAGCTTAATATTTACTACTTTATGTGTCTTATCCACCAAAATAATATCATCTGCAAATAATATGAACCATGGTAACATGTCTTAGATGCCTAGTGAGTTCATCCATAATTAGTATAAAAAGGTAGAGACTTTGAGCTCATCCTTGATGTAACTCTATCTTTATTGGAAATGTTTTAGTTACTCTGTCTAATGTTTCACTCTTGTCATGATATCCTCTTAATCAGTCTGTTTTTTTGCTTTTTTTTCTGCACATTTTTTTCCTATTTTTTTGCTCGGTTTTTTTTTCTGCTTTTGTTTTTTTCTAACATAAATGGAAGAGAAAAATAAACAGAGCAAGAGAAAATAATTCCAATTGAAAAATATTACCTTCAAATAATAACTTTGTCTTTCTACGTTTAGTATTATCATTAGTTTAATACCCCTATAGTTTGCACAATTTTGTACGTCTCCTTTATTCTTAGATAAGGGAACTAGAATACTTATCCTCCATTGATCAGACATTTTTTTCATTTTCAATATCATGTTAAATAATTTTGTAAGTCATTCAATACCTTGTTTCGCTAAACACTTCCATACCTCTATCGGAATATCATCTGATCCAACGGCTTTTCCATTATGCATCTCATTTAAAATTTGTTTTACTTCTGAAGTTTGAATTCTACGATAAAAATTAAAATTTCTATCCTCATTTGACCTAATTAAATTACCTAAGTTAAGTTGGTCACCTAAACCTTCATTAAAAAGTTGATGAAAATACCGCTTCCACCGCTCTTTTATTTCTCCATCGTTTACAAATACCCTATTACATTCATCTTTAATACATTTTATTTGGCTAAGATCTCTTGTTTTTCTTTCTCTCACTTTAGCTATTCTATAAATGTCTCTTTCCCCTTCTTTTATATCTAATTTTTGATATAACCGTTCAAAAGTTTCATTTTTTGCTTCACTCACTACTTTCTTAGCTTCTTTCTTGGCTATTGCATATTTTTTCAAGTTTTTCTCGTTCTTACAAATATATAATTCCTTATAAGCTATTCGTTTTTCCTTCACTTTCTCTTGTACTTTCTCATTCCACCACCAAGATTCTTTACTTAGTGGTGCATGTCCATTTGACTCACCGAGTACACTCTTAGCTACTATTTTCAACTTTGATATCATCTTATCCAATGGTGTATTAGAGTTATCGTATATTTCACCTAATGCTTGTACTTCTACCTTCTCATTAAATATATGTTGTTTCCCATCCTGTAACTTCCACCACTTAATTCTACGAACTGTATATATATTTTTTCTATTGATACTATGTTTGAGGCGTATATCCAACACTACTACCCTATATTGGGTAGTTAAACTTTCTCCAGGGATGACTTTGCAATTTGAGATTTATTATTCCCACTTTTGAATGTGATTAAGTGTTCTTCTCTTTTCTTAAAAAACGTATTAGCTAATATAAGGTCATATGCTATCGCAAAATCTAATATAGTTTTCCCTTCCTCATTACTCATTCCAAATCCATAACTCCCATGTACTCTCTCATATTCCTCATTTTTCACTCCGACATGCTCATTTAGATCACCTCCTATTAAAATCATTTCATTTGGTGGAATATTTTGTAATATTTCATCTAAGTCCTCCCAAAATCTTGATTTGGTAGCTTCATCTAATCCTACTTGTGGTGCATATACGCTAATTATGTTTATAGTTTCTTTTGCCACTCTTATTTTAAGGGTTATAATTCTATCTCCTTTTCTAATTACTCCTACAACTTCATCCTTTAACAAACTATCTACAATAATACCCACTCCATTTCTTGCTTTACTCTTTCCAGTGTACCATAACTTAAAACCCGAGTTCTCTATCATGTTTGCCTTCTCGTCTGTCCATTTTGTCTCTTGTACACACAAAATACTAATTTTTCTCTTAATCATCATATCTACTACCTCTATTGATTTACCAATGAGAGTTCCTATGTTCCTTGTTCCAAATATTATATTATTAGTTTTCCTACCATATTTGTTCTTATCTAACCTATGGTGTGAGAACTCTTACCTATTTAACACTACATCTAAGTTCTCATAGAGATGTAGAAGTCCTTGCTGAGACGTTACAGTCGGACCCTATAACGCGAACTCTTGCATATTTATTACTACACCCGAGTTCTGGAGATGTAGCGGCCCTTGCCAAGATGTTACAGTCAGACCCTGCAATGCGTTCCTTCCGGAGAAAGTATGATGAGAAAAAAAAGAAGGAAGAGTGTGCGATGAAAGAGATTGAGGAGAGAGAAAGTATGAAAAGAAAAAAAAGGAAGATAGTGCGATGGAAGAGATTAAGGAGAGAGGAAGTGTGTGATAAAATGATGAGAGATAAAATATGATGAGAGAGAACAAGGAGAGAGAAGTGATATAAAAGAAAAAATAAATAAATATATTTTGATATTTGATATTAAGAGAAAAAATTTTAGTTTTAGGTCAAGGGTATTTTTGGAATAAGGAAATATTTTGATTGATGAAAATAGGGTAATAGCTCATTGAAGAGGAGATACATGGGAATGAGTTATTACCCAATTTCAAGGATTCATTCCCTTATTTGTATTCCTATTCCTATAATCCAAATACTAACAATGGTAATCAATGATTCTCATTCTCATTCCTCATTCCTATTCCCCTAAACCAAACGCCCCCTTAATGTTTACCTTGATACGTACTATGAAAAAAAAATCTCAAACTTAGGTAATATTTATCTTTTTCTTTGATTTATTCGATCAAGTTTAATATTATCCAATGACTTAAAATAGATGTTTGAAATGCAAATCTAAAAGAAGTCCTAACTAGGTTACTCAAATATGAATTTAAATATTAAAGTCACATGATTAATCTAATCATAATAGAAGAATAATGTCTCAGAGCATGGTTGAGTTGACTAGCATGTGATAGTATTACTACAATAGACATGAGTCGAATCTCTGTAAAAATTATAAAACTCCCTCTCACATGCTGACCAATTATAGTTTTCTGATTTACCTTTCTACATATGACTGTAGGGCCAGTCGTGTTGAATGTCCAGGTCAACGTATGCCCTTTTGCTGCAATAATAGAAGAATCATGATTAATAATCAGATTCAATTGGGTGGTGTTAATATTTTCTTTGTTGGTGCACTTATACCCTAAGCATGTGGTTCATGGGCGGTTTTGAGGTTTGAAAATTTTAAACTAGAGAGATATTGTTGATCTCATATGTGTGTAAGGGTGTAGGTATATAAAAATGTGATATGTATTAATGCATATTCAATAATGGAAGAATAAGTAGGTCAATAAGGATTAGATACTTGACAGAGAGAAGTCTAAGCAAGTTGAGGACTAAATACTTGACGCATGAAAGTCCAAAAAACTTGAGGACTAAATTCTTATTACCTTAAATTCCATCTAATCAGGATAATCAAATGCTAGGGAATGCCACGAAGTTCCAAAGGCAATGAATCTCTAGGCATAGAAGACCTAGAAGCACACAGTGACGTAGCCTGTGCTGGGTAGCCCAGTGCAACCTAACAATTTTTAAGTTAATATATTGAGTCCAAATTTAAAAAAATTAAAATAGCCTAGCCTAATTGAAAACAACCCAGCCGATCATAAGCTAAGCTCAGCTATACTCACAAAAATGACATCGTTTCAATTATGGAAGAAAAAATTAAGGGCATTCTTTTGTTTGTCGTTCGACGCATCAAGGAGCAACAGACCGCAGAAAGCACAGTCTCAAAACAACAATAGGAGTCGCTCAATTGGGTTTCATTTTTTAAGCCGTTCAACGTCATGAGTCCAAGGCCATCTCCTTCCTTCTCTTTTCCTCTATTTGTTAAATGTTCATGACACATGTATGTATTATTATTTTCGTAATTTAGCTCAAGACGGTTGAAGATCTTGACTATGCCATTGGAAGCACAACTTTTTAGCACGATGGAGTCCTAGAGGTGTGGAGCATCTTGGCACGATGGTAAGCTCATGAGAAGATGAGTCGAGCACATTTGTACAATGGGGTACAATTGAGACTAGACATCAGAATGGACTTGACCTTAGAAGTAGTGGAGTCAGGAGAACAGTTGACTGAAAGAGTTCTTCAGTCGGCTAGCACATGAGTTGACCAGACAGTCACCTCAAGATTGATCAAAAACTCACAAAATATTTTTGTTCATGTGTCAATCAACTAATACTCAATTAGTCAACTAATGATTAAGATCAATTGTCTCAAGACTGAATAGAAACTTATAAGATAGTCAATTTGACTAAGGCCAAGTTGGAATTTACTAGATAATTAGATCAGTTGACTGAAAAACAACAAAAAACATACAAGAGAGTCGTTGGTTTGATATTCAAGATATGCAACGGTCTGATAACTAAAGTCTATTGTTCTATAGTCGGTGATGACTCAAATCAATCAACTAAAGTAGCCATTACATCACAACAAGCTAATAAAATCAAGTCAATCGTCGATTGATACATGATTCATTCGTTTGATCATGACTTGGAAAAATAGATTCAAGGCTGAAAAAGCCATGAAGCTTGAGGCTGTAAATAAGGAGCCTTAGCAACATGGGAAGACTACTAAAAGTGTTCTCATTTATGATTTTTACTTTGTGCTCTTGTTTTCCTTATTTTCTAATTCTTATTTCTCTTCTTTGTACTTAATTTCTAACCATTGTAAGAAAAGTATAAGATATTTCTCTGCCTTGTTGCTGGCTAAGAAGAAGAAAAGATAGTGGTATTGTGAGGAATAATTTATTAACATATCAATAGGCTGTGGAGTAGGAAAAAGAGTTTTGAATCAAGTTATATCTTGTGTCGTGGTTTGTCTTGTTTTTATTTGCTCTTTGCATATTTTCTGCTGCACTAACCTTAATTGTAGAAACGAGCATCAAGCAATTAGCTATTACATCCCCTCCAGCCTCTCACAATCCAATAACCTTAATAGACCTACAAAGGTCAAAAAGCAAAATTGAGGCTACCATTGTTCTCCTAGAGATTTCATGAATGTATATATGCTCTCACATTGTCAATCCTATCTCCCAATATTCCTTGAAAGAAGATAAATGTATTTAGAGAAAAACAAAGAAAATCACATATATACATTAATACTAATGTTATGGAGAGAGAAAAGGTGATTATGAATTAAATATGAGAGAATCTTCCATAGAGAAAAAAAGGGAAGGAGATGAACCGCCTATGTCAAACACCATCCAAGCTAGGCATGTTTAAAAAAAAATTTTGCTTGTCGCTCGTGATCTAAAAATATGTAAAAAAAAAAACACAACATCAAATATAAAATGAATAAATACATGCATTGAGAGAAAATTATTAGTGTAATCGACCTCTCATCAAAGTTGACCAAACTTAGTTGACTAAACTAGAGTTGACTCATATTGAGTTTTAATGTTTAAGCAATATGGTGAACAATATGACAGTTGATTGAGTGATACATCAAGTAGGTCAAGGTTGATTGAATACTTGACGGTGGAAAAGTCCAAGTCAATCATGATTGACCAGATACTTAACGGACAAAAATCCAATACCAAATTGGCAAGAAGAAAGCCCAAGTGGGTCACAGTTGATAGGACACTTAATGGTTGGAAGTCCAACAAAGAGTTAGCATAAAACAAGAAGTCCAAGTGGGTCACGATTGTCATGACACTTAGCGATCAGAAGTCCAACAAGGAGTTAGCATAAGGCAAGGAAAAGAAAAGTCCAAGCGAGTCATGGTTGACTGAACACTTGGCATAGAAAAGGAAGTCCAAGTGGATCACGGTTGACTAGACACTTGGCATACGAAGGAAAATCCAAGTGGGTCATGGAAGACCAAACACTTGGTGCGAGAAGTGAAGTCCAAGTGGATCATGAAAAACCGAAGACATGAAAAGCAAAATCTAAGCTAGTCAAGATTGACCAAACACTTATGCGTGAGATGGATGAAGTCCAAGTGGATCATGGAGGATTGGACACTTGGCATTGGATGAAAGCCCTAACAAGTCAGCGAGGACTGAATGTTAGGAAATTATGAAAAGCCCTAGTAGGTCATGAAAGATGGGATGTTAGGTGAGAGCAGAAGTCCAAACAGGTCAAGGAAGATTAGATGAGAAGTCATAACAAGTCAAGGTTGATCGGATGCTAGACAACGATAAGTCCTAGGAAGTCAAGGTTAACCAGATGCTAAGCAACGGAAAGTCCAAGAAACTCAAAGTTGATCAGATGTCTAACAAAGGAAGTCCTGGTAGATTGAGGTTAACCAAATACCAGGTAAGACAAGAATTCATCTTCGGTAAGGTTGAAACAGGAGTATTAGTCTATTAATATGGTATATTGATTGATCAATGGAATCTAACCCCAAATTTGGGGTTTAGGTGTTTTTAATCTTTATTTCATCTATCACGATGCTCAATGGTAAGTCCAAAAATCTTTCACAAGAGAAATTATAGGACATCATATTGAGTTAAAAAGCTGATGTTTAAACATATTGTCAAGTCAAACACATATATAAAGTACTAGCTACTTCTTAATAATCTACTTAATGAAATTTCTTCTTCTATTTTTTCTTAATTTATGAATGCAGTCTCCTACTCTTGCAAAATAGTTAATATGAGAAGGAAAAAACTGTACTTTTAGTCTAAGGAGAACTGCTAACCACCCATGTATTTGCTGCAATCGCAGCTTGCACTAAAAATAAAACAAAAGGAGTTGAATATAATAATACAATTTTGTTATATGATACATGAAATCATTAACTTATTTAATCAATTTCTATCTTGGTTTACCTTTGGGATTCAGAAACAGGATGACAACATCATATTTAAAAATGTTGACCTCTTCTATAGTAGAGATAGTATTTACCCAATAAGAATTGACATATGAGTGTTTTATTGACTAAATTAAATGCTTAATAAAAATAGAATATGTACTCACATATCCGCTAAAAAAACTCAAACAATTATATTTGAATGAAGATCATATTATAAGTTAATAGTTTTTCACCATGCAAGTAGATTTGAAGTCAACTTGCAAAGTCAAGTCCCTAGTTTACGGAAACTTGAGTTGAGAGAGACCCCAAATTGAGGATATTAAGTTGGAAGATGCTGAAAGAATTAGTTAGTTTGTCCGAAATGCAGCATGGAAGCTTTGCAGAGCAACTTGCCAGACAAAGATGTGAAAGATCCTAATTTGACCATCCTGGTTGGAAGATGATCAAACAAATTATTTTTTTATCCATAAATCTCGGGGAGAGAAGTTGAAAATCAAGAATAAACTTGTTAAAACAAACTGCATCATGATATGGTGAAGAATCAACAAGATTTACTCAGAAGCCAGAAGCGTGTTAAAACACTTATTTTCATTTTCTGATTATGCACAAAGGGGTGAGGCAGATATAATAATGCAATAAAAGGAGAAAATAAATTTGATAAAATGCTTTTCTTTTACCAAACATGTAGAAATGCCACAAATGTAATAATGCAATAAAAAGGAGAAAAGAAATACCTTAAAGACAACATATTGATCTGTCTTGTTAATTCGTTTCAGGGAGCACGAGCTCTGCTTCTTCAACTCAACTGCTCGATCCACAGCCAGCAAAAAAAATTGTTAGAAAACTAACTGAATTCCTTGCGATCAAACAGTCCACCCAAGAAGCCAAAACAAAACAATCCATAACCATCATGCACGATCATAAAAAAAAAGGGAAATGTAGGTCTTACACTGTTTCGAAGATCAAATGCGAACCATTAAGCAAGTTTAAGATCGTACGCAACTCCAACCTCACACCGTCCAGAAAGAAAGCCAAAACGCGGAAAACACACAGAAAACATGGATCGATTGATCGAGGAGGAGAAAAGGGAAATGTAGAACTTACAAACGAACTTGAGCTCCTTAGGCTCGATTTCCAGTAACCCTCCTTCGCTCATTTCTCCTCGCACCTTCAGATCTACCTTTACGACGGATCTGGAAATTTTTCTCCGTCTCTGCTTGCGATTTGTTGCCTCCTAACAAATTGAATGGGTAGAACCAGGAGATCGGTACAACGATGGTATCTCAGAGAGGAAAGATTCGATTTTGGAGGAGCGCAGATTTTGAAAAACCAGGAGATCGGTACAAATCTCCCAGCGACGACCACAATAGTGAAAAGGCAAATAAAACCAACAAGTAAGAGTGTAGATCTAAGGAGAGGATTGGGTGCGTTTGGTTTGCACCATTTTTATTTTCATTTTCTGTAAAATGTGCGTTTTCTAGAAAACAGAAAATGACTTTTTGTCATTCTCTATTTTTCTAGGAAACGATAGCCAATTTTTTAGAAAACGCGCGTGGAAAATGCAAACCAAACACCGTTTTTCAGAAAACGCGCGTTTTCCAAAAAATGAAAATGAAAAACACGTGTACCAAACATCCATCTTTTCTCGGAGACGGTCAGTGAGAAGAGAAGAACGCCGACCGAGTTCGAGTGGCAGAACTCAGAAGTAATAAATAGGTAAATATGTAGACAACGGTTTTTGTCGTTGATAAAATAACGCTCATATGCAATCGTTTTTAAAAATCATTAACGTAATAGATAAAAATTTTAAAAATTATTATGGTAGCCCTAAAAAATTCCGTCTTTAATTAAAAACCATCCTCTTTCGTTAAAAAAAATATTATCTTTAAGTAAAAATCATTCTCTTTGGTTAAAAAAACCTTAAAGACGGCTGTTTTTATTAAAATCGTTGTATAAAGATAAAAGATAATGATTTTGATATAAAATTGATATCTTTTAAGTGATATTGAATAAGATTTTTTTTTATAATGTTATAGCTCTTAGGGTGTGTTTGATTCAAGTTATCATGTATAACCTTGGTTATGTGATTACCAGGTAATCACAAAATCAAGGTTATTGAGAATAAAACATAACCAAATGTTGTTTGGTTCAACCTAGGTAATGCAATAAAAAATTGTTTGTTTGAAAGTTTAATGAACACCTTAGTTTAATATTTTACCGTATTATCCTTAGTTACAAAATCAACTATACATATTATTATTATTTATTTTTTAATGTTTTTTACTTTTCTTTTTCTGGTATATTTTTTTACTTTTTTATGTGTTTTTTTTATTTTTTTTAATGTTTTTTTATTTTTTATATTATTTATATTTTTTACATTTTTTAAATTTTAATTTTTATTTATTTATTTTATTTTTTATTTTTTAAAATTTTATAAATTTTTTATTTTTAAAATTTTAAATTTTTTATTTTTAAAATTTTAAAATTTAAAATTTTATTTTTTTTTAAATATTTTTAAATTTTTAAAAAATTTAAATTTTTTATTTTTAAAATTTGTATTTTTTTTTATTTTTTAAAAAATTATTTATTTTTAAAAAAATTTAAAATTTTTTTTTTTTTTACATTTTTTCTCTTTTTTCCATGTTTTTTCTTATCGGAGGATATTTTTGGTAAAAAAAATTCGTTAACCCCGGAATCAAGAAAAACCTTAGTTTTCTGAGGTTTTCCGATTCCGGGCTGCATGACCCTTTTGCTGACGTGTCGGGCATGGAACATTACTCGGAAATCATCGAATACCTAAACCGAACAAGGTTTTTGTTGATAACCTTGGATGGATAACCAAGGTTATCAAGAATAACCCCGAACAAAACGCACCCTTAGACTCTTATTCTATGACCTATGTGATCTTTAGGTAGGTTGCTTTAGTCCTTAGGATATAACACAGATGGTAGACATATAAAATCTCTAACGTAATGATCAGAGGTCGATTCTAAAAAATTGACGACCTAGAGTTTATCTCATCATATATCTAATACGTATATACTTATATTTATCTCTCTTCATATTCATAGGATCAGTACTAAAAATTATTAAAGTAGTGGATTTTTTTTAAGGTAGGTTACTCTACAAAATTTATTAATTTTCTCCCTCCTAAAACTCTTTTAAAGGTGGAAAAATCTGTTATGTATAAAAGTAAGAAGAAAAATTACAAGGTAAGATAGAGAGAGTTTTAATAGAGAATTTGGCATAATGTAGTTACAGTAGAAAGGTCTTTGTACCATATAGGTCTTATATTTATAGTCTTGGCCCAAATTTCCGAGAAGTCATAGATACATCTAGTCTCCTTGCATCCTTCAATTGCTATTGAATCATCAATTGATTGCTTGGTATTGATAATTGTTGGATAACCACTTCAACTATCACTTCAATCAACTGCCTTCATCTTGAACAACAGCAGCTATAATAAACTATTCTATTATAACCATCTAACTACCATCAACTGACTACTTCCACCATCATCAATCGATTGCTATATGCTATTACAATTAATTTATTGTTTAGTCTAGTTGGCTCAATACAATCATCAATCAACTGTTGTATAGGAGATTATTGAAAAGAATATTTTCTAGTCAACTGGTATAGTCACACATCATCATCATTTGTTGACTCAGTGAGCAACCAATTGATATCTTTATTTTGGTTGGTCAAAGTAGTGACTAAGTCAATTCTAAGGCTTTCATTCGTACCTTATCTAGTCCTTTGTTCCCATGATTATATGTTCACTCTACTTGTAAAATGAAATATGCTAAGTCACTTAAGAGAACCCTTCTCTAGGACCTTAAATGGAATTTTCTTTGGCTTACCAAGCCTTCCATCAGTTGGATCTTTATCTTGCCAAGAATTCAATCAACTTTGATTGATAAAATTTCTTCTTGTTATGTATCTTGTCACTCTTGATTTACTTCTCTCTACTAAACATCCGATCACCCCTCTTAATCCGTTGGGAATATTTCTTGCCTTGTTACTAAAAAGGTAGATCCGCTACCTTAGCGGCCCCCCCTAGTGTCGTTCTTGCCTTGTTACTAGCTTTTACATACATTTGTCACAGCTAATTAAGTATATATTTCAACTTAACCCTTTGCCTAACATTAAAAGTTGATTACACCAAAAAAAAATGCTCCATCGGTCATTGAGATCTATATAATCTATGTTCTATTTTCTTCTCAGCTATTTTTTTTATTCTTCAGATGTGAAGGAATCACCCCCATGTGACCCTCAAAGAGACATATCAACCTTCAATTCTCCTTTTTCCTCACCTCTCAATTTAGGGCATGCCCTTTATATGCCCCTCTTCATCACATTCTTGATCTTCTTATCCTTTCTCTTGTCGTGCCACAAGTGCAACTTCCTTTCCTTTAGAATTTTATTGCTTTTCCAATTTGGCATATTTTGCTTCATGTAACTCCATAATGAAAAATAATTCTTTTAAAGTTGAAATCTACAAATTCATTGACATTGAGAAATCATCCACCTTAAAATTCTATTGATGCATCCTTAGAAATCCGTTTCCTCTCTAATGCTTTCAACCACTAGCTTTAATGAATATAAATACTAAAAACTAAACAAAGCATCCTAATAGTAATTAAACCTAGTAAATTCTAAATCTCCTCGTGACAAAGTAAAATCTTAAATCATAAAACACTCTAAGCAATTCCTATTAACTTTTAATGGATTCTTCATAGTGTGTAAGTACCTTCCTTGTAGCTTGTGCAACTTAGTTTTGTCAAGAACCTTAAAGAATCTCATTGGATAGCACTTGGAAGGGCAAGAGGTGAATCAGAAAAATATATTAAGAAAGGGAAAGTTAGTGCAAGTGGAAAGGTTAATGCATAATTTTGGATGGGGAATCAATTGACTGAGCCTTTAATCTGACTTTTTTAGATAGAAAAGTGAAAGTGCAACGTCTGAGGCTAGTTTAGAGGGATAAATTTTGTAACAAAAAAGAAGAAAAACAAAATAGATGGTGAGACATCCTTTTAATGATAAAACTAACAAATAATAACACTTTGATGACTTTTTTTAAAAAAAAACTTCCATCTTACCCAATGAGATAAATATTATGTCATCTTAATTAGCTTGCTCAATCCTGTGGTCGGTTTTATTTGAAAGTTTGACAGAATGTAGTTTCTATAGAAAAGTTCTTCTTCGTACCTCGTAGGTCCTATACGTATAGCCTTGGCTCAAGCTTTCATGAAGTCCCTGGAAACATCTAGTTGACCTTGCATCAATCAATTACTTTTGAATCACTAGTTCATTGCTTGATGTTGGTATAGTTGTTCAATAACCACTCCAACCGGTTAGAGGGTAACAAATTTATTATAATAGGATAAAAGATCAATTTCTGATGAGCATATGTCCTTAGAGAAAAAAATCCTCTCACCCCTTGGTCAACTTGATGGTCTACTATAAATTGACCTCGTGATTTACCTCTTTTCACATAGCCTGAGCATAAGCCATAAGGGACAGTCTAGAGTGAACATAATCGCCTTTTGCTACAATTCACTATCTTCATCTTGAACAACCACTATAACTATAACTAACCTTGTTCAACTACCATTAATGATTACTCCCACTATTAGTGGGTTACATGGTTAACTTATGTTAAAAATAAATTAACTGGTAGTCTATTTGACTTAAAATAAGAGATGATCAAATAAAATATTTTCTTGTTGATTGGTGTGTTGGTGCAGAGAATACTAGGTAATCGAACCTAGATTTTGATGTTGACAAAAGTTCAAAGTTAAGTTTATTATGATATAATGAAATTGACTAAGTGTGCAGGTAGTTTAATCAAAAAGTCCTAGTAAGTCAAATTTACTGGATACTAAGCAATGCAAAAGTCCTAGTGGACACTAGGAAAAGGAGCCTCTAGTTGCAGCAGGCAAAGAAGCAGGCCGGATCCTCTGGACCGCTTTTGCGGTCCAGAGAATGCTCCCTTTGCATGTATTGGTGGGGATGCATGGTCCTCACTTGTAAAATAGGTGGGGACCATGCATCCCCACCAATGCATGGAAAGGGAGAATCCTCTGGATCGCTTTTTGCGGTCCAGAGGATCTCCTCTCGCAAAGAAGTCCTGATCTGTGGGATTAGAAAAGAAAGTTTTGGTCTATGAGATTGGGCAAGGAAGTCCTGGTCAATAGAATTAGGTAGAAAGACTTGACAGATCGAGTACACCAAATGAAAAGTCTATACAGGTCTGGAGGATCGGATGTCTAGCAGGTTGATGAGTTTGGAGGACTAGACATCAAGAGGAAGTCCTGAGGTAAGAGGATGGGATATTGAGCAGGAAGTCTAAACATGTCTAGAGGACCGGATGTTTGGCAAGTCAGGTAATTGCTCCTAAGAGTAGTAGGTGAGGACATGTTTTTTTAAAGGGAACAGTAGGCGTCAGTCTGACCTAGAGTTTCATGTGAAATTAAAAAATCAGGACCAGACAGTTCTAAGGCTGTCAAATTATTTATGCTTTTATGTTATTATTATTCTTGTTATGCTAATTCCATGATGTAGGGAGGTGTGCGGAGTTAGGGAATTCCAAGCGCTCAGAGGTCCGAGCAATCAGATGGATCTTCGCGCTCAGAATGACCCAAATTCAACCACGCATGCAACTTAGTTGACATGCTCTAGTTGGCTGGCACATGTCAATTTTCAGGAGCCCGAAAGGGATCCAGGTACTTGGGAAGGGATAGAGATGACTCAAATAGAGCTTTGCCCTGGTGCAACCATGTTAGTGGTTCAGGTGCCTAAGAGTGGTCCAGATGCCTAAAATTGGATAACTCAGTGATGAAAGTGAATCGGATAGGCCTCAATGGAAGCACTTGGAGCTAGTCCAAGCGCCTAGAATAGGCTATAAAAAGGACCTTTGACCAAGAACTCAAAACAACATTCTTCCATGCTTAACGACTCTCGTGCTGCTCTGAAACTTCGATACGACGCTAAAGTGTTGTTCCAATAACAAACACTCAAGTTTCTATTTTATGGTGTTGTCAGTATTATTTTTCTTTTTATAAGCATTCAAATTCTTATACTCGTCGAATCTTTAGTGGATTGTACAACAAAAGCGATCAACGATCGCGAGTCTTAGACTAGCAACACATGCTGTGAACCAAGTAAAAAAAAAGGTGTTAGCGTTGTTTGTTTTAATTTTATTTCTGCTACTATCTCTCAAAATTTTTAAAAAATGTGAAAAATGACACATGCTATTTACCTCTCCTTGATAAAGCATGTGTCACACCACAATTTACAAACAATATAAGTATTGAATTTCTCTAACTAATGTAGCATAGAGATAACTCTGGGTCTTATCCCAACGAATGTAGTCAATGCATGATAAATCTCAGGATTAATTTATTAGTAACTGAGATTTTGATTTTGGGTTCTAAAACTAAAAATTGAAAAATAATACAAGTAATGGAAACTAAGCTAACCTAAACTATGATTGCAAGTAACAAAATAACATAAAGCATTCAATGGAACAACCGGACATTCAAAGAAATCTAACCAAATAGTCCTAAGAATGGGAACCAAATCAACTACAAGCATTCAAACATAAATTCATGCAAATGATCTACACATCAAAGTAATGAACCAATCCGGATCAAATCAACTCAACGTAGTGTTTGGGGAAATTCATCGAACAAGTTGCATGCACAATTCAATTGAAGCTAAGGTCATGAAATCCTAACATTGAACTTCTATTACAATCCGTCAAACATGAAGATCCACGCATCAAAGACTCATGCAAGCAATGAACAGGCAATACGGTCAAACCCATGGCAATTAGCAGCAATTGAAATCCTCAGAAGTTGAAATACCACCCAGTTCTAGAAGGAAGTAGCAAAACGAGGAAGGGATGGATGAAGTGCTGTAGCCAGATCTGATTGGATCTGATGGAGATGCTTGCTCTCAGTTGGTGGAGGAGATCAGATCTGACCCAAAGAAGGAAAGAGGGATGCGGGTTGAGTAAAGAATGGAAGATGCTGATGTCCCAAACCAGAGATAATCTTCGGATGAAGGTTGGATCAAAGAAGATGATCCTTTGCTTATCCTCTATTTTATGGTCGAAAAATGCGTGGCCGAACGCTGGTGGATGGATGCAGAAATGATGACGGAGGACCCACGGGATAGGCGGAAGATGATGGAGTCGTCGGATCTTCCTCTCCTAATCAGATGCGGAAGAAGATGGAATGGAAACGTCGGGGTGATGGGAGATGAAACGCAATCGGGAATGATGAGAACTTCCTCTCCGAATCTGGATGAAGAAGATGGAATGGTAGCGTCCAGTTGGCGGTGGAAAGTTGAAGATCGCCGGAGCTTTTGGTGATCGTGGATGGGGTTGGCGATTAGAGAAAGAAGAAGATCCTTTCTCTTTCTCTTGCGCGCGTTCGTCAAAATCGCGACCCTTGTAGTCCTTGTAAACTTGATCCCAAATCTGAACGGACGGTTGTGATTCTCTCACATCTGATCCAACAGTGAGATTTGATCTAAATCTAATTCAAAGGCTCAGATCTAGGTCAACAATATGATGATCTACTTCCTCTTTGACTTGGATGAATCAGATCATGATGAATGTCTCAAATCTCCTTAGATCTTGACAGGTTATTCTAGAACTTGATATCTTAGTTTAATCCCATATTTGAGCTCAAATTAGTTCGTTCTAATCCAAATTCATGATCTTTTAATGCCTACAAAGATAACATTAAATATTAACATTAATTATTACAAATATAAGAGAATTTGTAATTAAGTCCAAAAATAAATATAACTCATGAACTGTGATATAAATACGGGTGTAATCGAGCAGAGCCGAGCCGAGCCTAGCTGAGTCGAACTCTTGAATGTTTGAGTTTGACTCATTTATAATCGAGCTGAGCTTGAGCTTTATTTAATGAATATATTCATGGGTGACGAGCTTATTCGAACTTTTATCGAGCATAAACGAGCTTAATAAATATAAATTATGAATTTAAATATTCATTAACAAATAAATTATATATTTAAAGAAAATTATAATATTCTTATTAAAATTTATAATTCTATTCTAATAAATAAATTTAATATATTTGTCTATATTTTTAATAAATAGAATATAAAATTTATAAATTCAATATCAAGATCATTATTTTTTCATTTAAAAATTGATTCATGAGCTTATTAACAAACATGCTCACGAGCCGAGTATTATAAAACTTGACCTTAGTTTATTTATCTTAACGAGTCTAATTAAACGAGTTCAAACGAGCTTTTATCGAATCAAGCTTTAAATATCTCATGAGCATGCTCATTTACATCCCTAGATATAAACATAGAATTAACATATGAGAAGATCAAATAATATATCTATACGAGTCAAAATATCATGATAAAATGATTATTATCACTTTTCTCTAATGCTTTTCGATTCTACAATCATCATCAATCGATTGCAGAGTCAATGGACACATTTTGGTTTGTAAATGAACTATATCATCTATTAACTCAATGAACAAGTTGACTAATATTTTAAATTCAGTTGAATAGTGTGGTGACTAAGCCACATCTAAGGTTTTTTTTTGTTCACGCCTAATCTAGCCCTTTGTTCTCATGATTATATGTTCACTCCGCTCGTTGTTACCCAAGTGAAATTTGCTAAGTCAAAGAGAAACCTTTTCTAAAACCTTGATTGGAATCTTCTTCACCTTACCAAACTTTTCATTGGTTGAATTTTCATCTTACCAAGTATTTGATCGACTTTGATCTATTATAATTTCTTGTCAAATATCCAATCACTCTTGATCTATTGAAATTTTTTCTTATTAGATATTCGATCACCCATGATATATTGAGACTTTCTCTTGCCTTGTGACGGGCTCCGCATACATTTGTCACAAGCTAATTAAGTCCATATTCCAATTTAATCCTTTGTCTAACATCAAAATTGATTACACCAACAAAATATACTCCATCATTGAGAGCTATATAATCAATTCTATTTTCTTCCTGACCTTTTTTTTCTTCTTTGGATGTGGAGGAGTCATCCCATGTGAGCATTAAAGAGACAACCTTCTCTTTTTCCTTTTTTTTTTTCTTATCTTACGTCTCTCAATTTAGGGCAATTTGCCTTTGCATGCCTTTCTTCATCACAATCTCGACATTCTTCTCCTTTCTCTTGGTGCGCCGCAAGTGCAACTTTCTTTCCTTTAGAATTTTCTTGTTTTTCCGATTTGGCATATTTTGCTTCATGTAATTCCATAATGAAAAATAATTCATTTAAAGCGCAAATTTACAGATTCATTGACATTGAGAAAGTGCCCACCGTAAACTGTTATTGATGTGTCTTTAGAAATCCATCTAAGGCATTTCAAATTACGATGTTGTTTGTGATTTCTTTTCAATATGTTGATCAACTCTTTGAATCCTAAGTGCATTTTTACTATTATGGCATGAGTGTTACCATAATTTTTACTATTATGGCTGATAGGAAATTTCCGTGGGTCAGATCGGTCATCCCAGACTTAACGTTACCTAACCTGTTAATCAATTTTTTTACTATTATAGACCTGCGTAGTAATTTGACAAAACTAATAGATAAATCTAATTAAAGAACTTTAAAAACGTATAAAATAAAATAAAATAAAAATATATAATATAGTAATTTGTTCAAGGTTATCTTATATAATACTACACATTAATTATGAAAAATGAAACATAACAATATTATTTGGTTCAATTTAGATAATATAATAAAACATTATTTGTTTGAAGGTTTTAAATATACAATATTATTTAATATTTTATCGTATTCCCTTGAATTCAATTGTAAGCATGATGACATTGTATGTTTGTCTAAATTAAAAATAGAAAAAGTATGATGATATTGTATACTTGTTCGTGTTGGTGCAACCTTATGTCAAGGTTGACCTGGTTGACCAGACTCGAGTTGACTTGACTCGAGTTGTGTTTTGATGTTTGACGAGTTATGTTTGACAATGTTTGACGTGAACAGAAAAGTTGTATCTTGATGTTTTACAAGGATACAAGCTTGGGAGATTGTGGGTGCAACCCGTGGCCAAGGTTGACCTGGTTGACCCGAGGTGAGTTGACCTGACTCGGAAAAGTCCAAGAAGGGAGCTTGTCACGGGAAAAGTCCAAGCAGGGAGCTTGGCATGGGAAAAGTCCAAGCAGGGAGTTTGGCATGGTGAAAAGTCCAAGCAGGGAGCTTGGCACGGAAAAGTCCAAGTATGGAAGCTTGGCACATGGGAAGTCGGAGAGGGCTCGGTAGCTCGTTCTCCGGACCGTGGTCAGAGAGGGCTCGGGAGCTCGTTCTCTGGACCGGATGGAAGTCGGAGAGGGCTCGGTAGCTCGTTCTCCGAACTGTGGTCAGAGAGGGCTCGGTAGCTCGTTCTCTGGACTGGATGTGGAAAGTCCTGGTGAGTGAAGCCAGGCAGACGGATAAGTCCTGGTGAGTGAAGCCAGGCAGTGGGAAAGTCCTGGCGAGTGAAGCCAGGTGAAAACCGTGAAGCCAGGCGAAAACCCTAGTGAGTGAAGCTAGGTGAAAGTCACCGTGAGTGAAGCCGGGTAGTTGGGTGAGTGAAGCCAGGCAGATTGGAAATCTGGTGAGTGAAGCGGTGAAAACCCTAGTGAGTGAAGCTAGGTGAAAGTCCCGTGAGTGAAGCCGGGCAGGAAAATCCGGATGGATCAAGGGTGATCGGACATCCGGTGTTGAGAAGGTCAAGTAGGTCAAGGGAGTGACCGGATACTTAACACGAAGAGAAAAGTCCAAGTGGGTCAAAGGGATTGACCGGACACTTGGTGGGAGTCTTAGCAGGTCAAGGGTGACCGGATACTAAGCATGATGTACCAAGAGGTCAAGGTTGACCGGATATTGGTTTGGACTTGGTTTGGGCAAAACCAAGACTGGATCGGCTGAGACCGATCGAAGCGATCTGTGCCTCGTGAGCTTCAGTGGTCCCGGCACGTATCAGCAGTTACTGGTCGACTTCTGATCGGTCCGGGACCGATCAACATAGAACTGATCGGTCCCCACGGCCGTCGATCACCGATCGGGCGATGCACGATCGGGCCCCCAGCTGGCTCACAACGGCTAGTCTTCGCCTTCGTTCTTCGCAGTGCGGGTTGAGTGCAGGTTATAAAAGGAGTTCAAGGGCTTCTCGATGGTCGCTTCTCTTCTTCTTCCTACTCCTGACTGTGAGCTTTGCTGAGCTCTTAGCTTATTGAGCTTCGTGAGCTCCTTCTTGAAGCTTCGGGTGAGCTTTCCTCGACTGATCAGTTGTTGCTGCTTCGGATTCCAGTCGACAAGAACAGTAGGCAAGCTTTGTTTTGTATATTCATATTGTCTTCTATTTTGTGCTGTATTTTTGTACACCTTTCTTGCTGTTGCAAGAAGTTTCTGTGGCGAGGTTTCTCCACCCAGAAGGAGTGTTCTTATTAGCCGATTTTCCGGGGACTCATCCACCGACGGATTGATAGGCTTCGTCCACCTTACGGACACGCCGAGGAGTAGGAGTTTCATCTCCGAACCTCGTTACATCGACGAGTTTGAGGTTTGCTATTCTCCGTTGTCGTTTCTATTGTTTATTTCCGCTGCGCTAACCTTGATTTGTAGAAAGAAATGCGAAGATTTGGGGCGGCTATTCACACCCCCCCTCTCTAGCCGCGTCCATCGATCCTAACAAGTGGTATCAGAGCCAGGTTGCTCTTCGTCGGATTCACACCCGTGGGAGCACAAGCTAGAGATGGATCGGCTTGGGGAGGACATCACAATTCCACCCTTCTATGATCGCGACGACTTCGCGTATTGGAAGGTAAGAATGAGGTATTTTTTTATGACTAACCTTGAAAATTGGAGTTGTGTTCAATTAGGTTTCAAGCCTCCGATGGACAAGAAAGGAGAAACCCTAGAGAAGAAGAAGTGGACCAAGGAACAAGTCCACCAATCCCTAGTCAACGATGAGGTATTGAAAATTTTTGAATTTTCTTTACCTAATGATGTTTTGTGTAGGATAGGTGGATATAACAATGCCAAGGAGTTGTGGAACAACTTGGCGAAGTTTCATGAGGAGAGCTCCAATTCAAGCCATGAAGAGGAGTCAAGTGAGTCAAGTAGCTCACATCATGGAAGTGTTGAATTAGAAGTTGAGGGCTACTCAACATCTAAGGATGTAGAGGAGGAGAGTTCTTCTTCAAGTTCGGAGCAAGAAGAAGAAGAAGCGTCTACCTCCGGAAGGGATGAAGAAGAGAGCTTTCATCCATCCTCAAACCTAGGTAACTCAAGCATTTTAATTTCTAGCAAATTACACATAATGTGCTTTGAGTGTAGGGAATTTGGGCACTACAAGAGTAAGTGTCCAAAGAGGATTAGAAAGTCTCCACCGGCGCCAAAGGTCAAGAAAGCCGGAGTCCCGATACGCAAAGGCAAAGAGCACGTGGTGTGCTTTCAATGCAATCAAAGGGGACACTATAGGAGTCAATGTCCGAGGGGGAGGCAATCTCACAAGGACAAGAGACCGAGCACGTCTATAGGGGGAGCTAAGGTAAACCCTAAGGTAATCTCTAAGGCTCATTTTTGTAATTCAAATAGAACACATGCTAGTAGTTTTGTTGCAATTGTTAACAATAATAAGCATGATAACCTTAGAAATCAATACATGTGCTTAGGAGCAAAACATGTTAACCTAGGTAAGGAAAATACTAGAAATTTCAACCCTAGGATTAACTCATCTAAGGTTAAGGAGAACCAAGGTAGGAATCCCAAAACAACTAGACATATGCCTAGGAATACCTCAAAGAAAAATGACAAATCAAGTCTTGAGGTATTAAGGAAGGAAAATCAAGTATTGAGGTCAAGACTTGACATTCTAGAAAAGACCCTTAAGAATTTGGAGAAGTTAACTCTAGGGTCTAAGGGTCAAAAACCAAAGACAAAGGACAAGAGAGGTTTGGGTCACAAACCTAAGTCCCAAATGGTCAAGCCCACTTATCACAATGTTCCATTCGATTATGGAACAAAATCTAAGGCTAGGAAGACCATCACCAAGGTCACAAGGGGAGTCACCCCTAGAGTTGATCTTGATGAGTCACAAATGACCAAGGCTTCAAAGCCTAGGAGGGTCATTAGGAGGGTTGCTAGGGAAGTCATCCCTAGTGAATACTTAGTGAACCCAATGAGCTCCAATAGGTATTGGGTTCCTAGGAGCGTGATTCCATCACACTAGATGGTTTAGGGTGTGCCAACCTTACTTGAATAGGTAGTTAACCTAATCATGGCAAAAGGTGGTACCTTAGGAATTTTCAAGGTGTAATCAAGCCTTGAAAATGAAATGGAAAATTATTCCTAAGGTGATTAGGATGTGCCAATCTCATTTGAGGAGTTTTCTAGAGTCAATCTAGTTGGCACATAGTGATCTAAAAGTCTTGAGTATATGATTTTAGGTCTATTACACTTAGGAATATAGAACCTATGGCAAAATGATCAAAACTATCAAAAATGGCAATTAAGGCTAGAATTAGGTATTTTCTATACCTTTACATGTTATTTGTCATATATTATTTGCCATATGCCATGTCATGACATCATATTTAATCTATGATCATTTGAAATGTCATGATAATGCTTAGGTTATTTATATGTCATGCTTTATTTAAGTTTCATACTTTATGCCATGACATCATGACATTGGCACATGTTATTATGTATGATATCATTTTATGTCATGTCATCATTTCTTGCATTTATAATCAATGAAATTGATTTAAGGTTAAAAACATAATTTGATATGGAGATCAAATTGATGTTTAGAAAATGCATGAGAACTTAGCTTAAGATAACCTAAACCCATATCTCACATCAAAATTGACTTGGATGTGTTTGATACACCTTAGATGTGTGTGAGATATTAGGATGATGAGTTAGGATCAAGGTGCATAGTTCTTGTACCTAGATGAGCCTAATTCGAAATTGAGGATCATAGGAAAAGCTTGTGTACAAGTCATGTACATTTAGCCCTAAGATTGTGGTCCTAAATTAAATGGTTTAAAATCATTTCAAAATTGATTTGAAAAACCTTGATGAAGCTTTTCTAGTGATAGCATTCATCATTGAACAAGGTGATACAAAGATGAGTTAACTTTGAGCTATTTCAAAGACTTTTGAACTTTGTATCAAGATTTGAAAATGGAACTTATTTTCATAGAAAACTATTTTTCCATGATAGTATATGTTATGAGAAGTGTATCCTCAAAATTTTATAATTTTTAGAATTTTTTGTGATTTTCTAGAGGTTTCTGAATTTCGGGAGAAGAAATCAAAAATCAGAAATCAGAGGTCGTGAACCGATCAGGAGGTTCCCTGATCGGTCCAGGTCTGTGTGGATCGGTCAGTCTGGTGACCGATCAGGGCGTGCCAAATTGCTGAAATTCGACTGGTTGTCTGAAATTTCAGCTCGGGAGTTGGTATTTTGAAGGTTTGAAACTCTCCAAGACATTGTTGGTGCAATGGTCAAGGGGGAGTTGACCTTAGGGGGAGTTTTACCTATTAGTCAAGGGGGAGTTGACTTTTAGGGGGGGTTTTACTCCTAAAGACTTGAGTGATATGAGATTATCACTAAGTTAATTGTTGACCTTAGTATCAAGGGAGAAATTAAGGGTTTCAATGAAAAGTATGAGACCTTCATTAGAAAGAAACTCTTGACCTTGATTCACTCTTTTTGATGTGTGTCAAAAAGGGGGAGAGTGTAGGTTTAAGGAGAATGGAGAATGTCTAGAGGATGTTCAGGGAAGAACATTGGAAAACCTAAGTTAGGTTATCGGGTTAACCTAACTTGATTATGGGTTTGATTATGGGTTTTGTCAAACATCAAAAAGGGGGAGATTATTGGTGCAACCTTAGGTCAAGGTTGACCTGGTTGACCAGACTCGAGTTGACTTGACTCGAGTTGTGTTTTGATGTTTGACGAGTTATGTTTGACAATGTTTGACGTGAACAGAAAAGTTGTATCTTGATGTTTTACAAGGATACAAGCTTGGGAGATTGTGGGTGCAACCCGTGGTCAAGGTTGACCTGGTTGACCCGAGGTGAGTTGACCTGACTCGGAAAAGTCCAAGCAGGGAGCTTGGCACGGGAAAAGTCCAATCAGGGAGCTTGGCATGGGAAAAGTCCAAGCAGGGAGTTTGGCATGGTGAAAAGTCCAAGCAGGGAGCTTGGCACGGAAAAGTCCAAGTATGGAAGCTTGGCACATGGGAAGTCGGAGAGGGCTCGGTAGCTCGTTCTCCGGACCGTGGTCAGAGAGGGCTCGGGAGCTCGTTCTCTGGACCGGATGGAAGTCGGAGAGGGCTCGGTAGCTCGTTCTCCGAACTGTGGTCAGAGAGGGCTCGGTAGCTCGTTCTCTGGACCGGATGTGGAAAGTCCTGGTGAGTGAAGCCAGGCAGTGGGAAAGTCCTGGTGAGTGAAGCCAGGCAGTTGTGAAAACCCTAATGAGTGAAGCTAGGTGAAAGTCCTGGTGAGTGAAGCCAGGCAATGGGAAAGTCCTGGTGAGTGAAGCCAGGTAGTTGGAAAGTCCTGGTGAGTGAAGCCAGGCATGGTAAGTGAAGCCAGGTGAAAACCCTAGTGAGTGAAGCTAGGTGAAAGTCCTGGTGAGTGAAGTCGGGCAAGGAAAAATCCAGATGGATCAAGGGTGATCGGACATCTGGTGTTGAGAAGGTCAAGTAGGTCAAGGGAGTGACCGGATACTTGACACGAAGAGAAAAGTCCAAGTGGGTCAAAGGGATTGACCGGACACTTGGTGGGGAGTCTTAGCAGGTCAAGGGAGTGACCGGATGCTAAGCATGATGTACCAAGAGGTCAAGGTTGACCAGATATTGGTTTGGACTTGGTTTGGGCAAAAACCAAGACCTGGATCGGAGACCGATCGAGCGATCGATGTGCCTCGGAGCTTATTGATCGATCGGGACCGATCGAGCTTTGATCGGTCCCGGGACCGATCGAGTCTGCAGAGTTGGGCAACTCTGAAAGATTCGATCGGTCCGGGACCGATCAACATAAACTGATCGGTCCCCGCGACGGTCAGATCACTAAGGCTCGGTGATGCACGATCGGTCGCAGTTGGCTTACAACGGCTAGACTTCTGTCTTCTGTTCTTCGCAGGTGCAGTGTAGGTTAAGTGCAGGTTATAAAAGGAGTTCAAGGGCTTCTACAGTGGTGCTTCTCTTCTTCTTCCTACTCCTGACTGTGATCGAGCTTTGCTGAGCTCTTAGCTTACTGAGCTTCGTGTGAGCTCCTTCTTGAAGCTTCGGGTGAGCTTTCCTCGACTGCTGTGAGTTTCCTGAAGTTGCTGCTTCGGATTCCAGTCGACAAGAACAGTAGGCAAGCTTTGTTTTGTACATTCATATTGTCTTCTGTTTTGTGCTGTATTTTTGTACACCTTTCTTGCTGTTGCAAGAAGTTTCTGTGGCGAGGTTTCTCCACCCAGAAGGAGTGTTCTTATTAGCCGATTTTCCGGGGACTCATCCACCGACGGATTGATAGGCTTCGTCCACCTTACGGACACGCCGAGGAGTAGGAGTTTCATCTCCGAACCTCGTTACATCGACGAGTTTGAGGTTTGCTATTTTCCGTTGTCGTTTCTATTGTTTATTTCCGCTGCGCTAACCTTGATTTGTAGAAAGAAACGCGAAGATTTGGGGCGGCTATTCACATCCCCCCTCTCTAGCCGCGTCCATCGATCCTAACAGTTCGTACCCTCGATTTAAGTGCAGAGAATTATATCAATCGTCGGATCCATGATCTTCTAAAAATTAAAATGTAAAAATATATAATAATGATGATAATATTATTATTAATAGTAATATATATATATATATATATATAAATAAAATCTACGATATTTGATTTGATTTTTATTATTTAGAAAAATGAATAATTTTATTGGGTTTTTATATTAACTCTATTTAGTTTATCTTAACTATAGCTAGAAATTAATTAATTTAATTTAGTAAATTTTTAATCAAAATACTAAAGTTAAAAAAAAAATCATTCTTTCTCTCGCTCACATGGTCACTACCCGTTGTTGTTGCTGCTACACGGTGGCAGTGAACCCGCTTGTTGTTCACTGTTGTCATTCGCATAGGATGGCACTTGGCTGCCACTGTCTGCTGCCACCTCTGGCCGCTACGCCTTTGCGTGCTTGCTGCCACCTCCGTCGCACCTATGCCCTTGTTGCCACCTCCTTCTGCCATCACTAGCCGTCCGTTAGTTGCTGGTCGCTGCCGCAATCCTACGTAAACAGTGGCGATGTCGGTTGTTGTCGCCGCCTGCTGCCACCTTCGGTCGCTACTCCTCTGTGTGTTGGATTGAAAATGCTAGAGGATGGGGTGAATAGTATTTATGACTTTTTCATTTTTTTCATAAATTAATAGTATATGTAGTGGAAAGAAAGAATTCAAAAGAAAAATCAATAGAGATAAAGTTAACATATTATTTTTACTTGGTTTGGAGCATGTGACGACTCCTGTAAGGCCTACAATCGTTAATCATTTTCATTGAACAATCCACTAATATTTTTGAATAAATACAAGTACAAAGTGATAATAGTTTAAGTGCTATAAACGAAATTATACCGATAATTAAAGATTAGGAGATTCATGCTTTCAGTCATCGGAGTAGCGTTACATCGTTGTTGAGTTGTCTTTGGAGCAGCGCGCAAGAGAGTAAATTGTTGGAGTTGTTATCTTTGAGGTGCTAGTCGAAGTCCATTTTATAGGCCACCTCCGAGCGCCTGAACTAGTCTCGGGCACCCCCATGTGGCATCCTCTCATCGAAACTCTATCTAGTAACTTTTATCCTTACCTAGGCACCTGGACCACTCTTGGACGGTTGGATACTGACATGTGTCAACCAATTGGAACACGTCAACTTATCTGCACGCATGGTTGAGTTTGGCCCAGTCTGAGCGTCTGGACCCAGTCCGAGTGTCTGGATGCCCATTTTTTGGTCAATCTTCTAGCTTCAATTTCTTGCACCACAAAGTTAGCACAATATGTAAAATATATTATTTTGAATGAATTTGACAGTCTTGGGGCTGTCCGATTCTGACTTTCAGATTTTCATGAAATCCTAAGTTGAACCGACGCCTACTGTTCCCTTAATGGGGAATGCATCATTATCTACTCCTCTCAGGAGAGTTTACCTGATGTCAAATCAGTTCTTCAAACCTTTTGGACTTTTGCTCAGCATCCGAGACTTCAAAACTTTCTGCTGGACGTCTGATCCCTAACCCGTCCAGTCTTCCACTTAGTATCCGCAACCTCCAGGAATTTCACCTGCTATCGTTGACTAGTAGGATTTTTTCCCCCGATGTTTTCGACCTGCTAAGACTTCTGCCCAGTTTCTGAGACCAGGGCTTCCTTGCCTTGTCGTAACTAGAGGTTTCCACCTGTCTAGTATTCACTAGAACTTTTACCTTGTCTAAACTCAATTAGAACTTTCCTACACACTCAGTCAGACTTATTAGAAAAGTAATAACGCTTAACTTTGAACCCTTTGTCATTATCAAAACTTAAGTTCGATCATTTGGTGCTTCCTGCACCAACACTGCACGTCACTACTGTGTCTACACAAAGCTTTGGTAGCAACCTGCGCACGTGAAGGAGCGTAATGCGGCCCGGCTCCCGCTAGACGACCACGCTTGACTTCGATCATGCTCCGATTATTCTGAGGATAATTTCGGAAGTTTTTTTTGCTTAATATCTAGAATCGAGAAAAACCTCGGCAACTCGAGGTAATCTAATTCCGGGTTGGGTGCCCCGATTCATGACGTTTGCTGACGTTTCAAAATCAAGAAAAACTTCAAAATCGAGAAAAACCTCGAATCAAATACACATGATAACCAAAGGCAGATAACTATGATCATCCATGATAAATCCTAAACCAAATACGCCCTTAGAGTTCCACGGGAGCTCTAACAACTATATGACTATATAGCTTTAACGAATATAAATACTAAAAATTAAACAATGCATCCTAAACAATAACCCTAATAAATCTTAAATCTCATTGTGAGAAAGTAAAATTCTAAAATCACATATCATAAAATACTCTAAACAATTCATAGTAACTTTTGATGGATTCTTCATAGTGTCAAATTAAAGTATCTTCCTGGTAACTTGTGCAACTTAATTTTGTCAAGAATTTAGATAGGGCATCTCCAATGTAAAATTTATTAGTAGTTTTATAAAATAAAAAAAGTTGAATAAAAAAATTTAAACTATTATAGAGATGAAATTTGAGGTTTGTAGTTGAAGAGCAGTAGTGAAAAATTCAAACGTATTTTTTTGTCTTGAAATTGATGTAACATGTATGAATCCATACAATTATATGTTAAAAATTCGATAAAAAAATTCACTTAAATAATAATCTCAGTTAATCTTGTTGACTATCTCTGGAGTCGAGCTGGTCATCGAAGGATTGTCAATGAGACTAACAAGGATTATAAAAAAAAAATTACTTAAAACTCTAATCATTAGATATTTTAATAAAATTTTATAATCTTGATGTGGTAGATGGAAAACATTTAAAAAAAAACTCATTTAAAGTTGTAACGAGATACCTTGACATTTGGAAGGGGAAGAGGTGGGTCAGAAAAACATACGAGGAAAAGAAAAGTTATCATGAGGAAAAGTTAACGCACAATTTTGGATGAAGGATCTAATGGCTGAGCTTTTAGTCTGACTTTTTAAGGCTGACAATTAAAAGTGCAACATCCAAGACTAGTTTAACTAGAGGGATAATTTTTGCAAAAAAAAAAAAATAAGACATCCTTTTAATGATAAACTAACAAAGGATGACCTTTGATGATTAAAATATACTTTCCATCTTACCCCCATCAGATAACCACTATGTCATCTTAATTAGGACTGCACGTACCCTCAGCTTGCCTAATCCTGTGGTCTGCTTTCGTGGTATGACTTGGCTTGTTTGGATAAGGACAGTGTACTAGTTTAATTTGACTCATGACTTGGCTTGTAGGTGGCATCTTAATTACCTGGTCTTGTAGATAGATACATCTCTTCTTTCATCCTAATTATGTACTAATATACTCGTAATCTAGTGCATACTGACGAATAATGGTTTCGAAGTACTTATGTTCCTAATTACTTTACATAGAGTTGGATGTACATGTATGCTCAAATCTAATTAACAAGCCTGATATGATACATGGTACGGTTCTACGACCGGCCAGCAACTTTGCTGAATAAAGTTGAGACAGTATTATCATTGTGATAGTGTTTCAGAACGTTAAAAAGCCATTTTGCAAAGAAAAAGAAAAACAAAATCAAAAGGCATGCATGCAGTAATTCATCACTTGGTTTTCTCGCAGTGAATTCACATATCTAATGCGTTGCAGCTAGAAACCACCAATGTCATTATCACCACCTCCTGGTTTTTAAATATAATGGAGTTTGGCTTTGTGGCAGGGCCCTACTACTCCACAAATTAAAATACTTTCTGATTCATCCTCTAGTCTTAGCAGCCATGAATTTCCTCTTTGCAATTTGAGGAAAACAAGAACAGTACGTTCGGTGCTGGCCTTTAATTCATTTCTGTGCTGCTATGACGAGAGATTAGCGTGGTGGGACGCAACCACCCTTCAAAGCGGTGAGTGATCATTCTTTCCTGATGTTACTGCGATCCGAAAAGGGCAAACTGAGAAAGAGAACTTTGAGGGCCAAATTTATGAAAACAAACAAGTAGAAGAGCCAAAATGGCAAAATGAGAGCGATCCTTATTTAGGCGGCGCCAGGGATATACGCAGGGACATTGCGGTAGGCGTTCTAATTTAGTTACAGTCTCGTAACTCTTGTAGTATATCTATTGCAGACAAGGCATTGAAGGAAGCTGCGGAGCCGAGAAAGAGCCTGACTGCAAAGTGTTAAGAAGCATGCAAAAGGAGGGGACACGTGCAATCTCGTCGGCGACTCCTCTGCCTCCACGGCCTTCGGCGCCCCGGCCGGTTACCGCAAAGCCGGCAAAGGTGAAGAGTTTCACGAGGGAGGAGATCGACCGGTACTGGAGGATGAGAAGGATGGTCGAAGAGGATCACCTCCTCTTCGCTGAGAAAGCGGCGGCTAGGATCAGGGCCAAGGCTTTCAAGGCACGCAACAGAGAATTAATGTTCCCCGCCACTTCTAGCTAGCTAGTTATATATTGCTTTCAAACAAGTGCTTATCGAAAGTTCGATCGATCGTTCTCGGGATTAATTAAGCTTTGCTTGTGTGGAGCGTGCAGGAGGAAGACCAGAGGCGATTCGAGGAACTGCTGAAGGAGATGCTGGAAGAGAAGGAAGACGAGAAAGCCGATGCCGGAGAAAACAAGGAGCCGCAGATAGGAATCAAGGACTGGTAACCAACAAACTCTTTATTATTATTATTATTATTATTATTTTTGTGATAACAACAACCTATTACCTATGCATTGTCTTCCTATTATCTAAAAAATGTAGTTTGTTTTAAATTTTTAAGTCATGGTAGGTACGTAGTATTTAATAATTGGGCTAGCTTCATATATTAGTATAATCGCAACTTGACGATGACTAATTGAGAAGGAAGTGGACATTGACCCAGAGACGCAAAACGGCAAAAGGATATATCGTGCTCCCTTCTCCACTATGGATGATCGCCTTGGCAGGCACTACGCTGCGGAATTAGGTTGGACACTCACGCCAATGAGTGGAACTTCTTTTCAGGTTGAATTTAAGATAAACACTAATTGAGTTCGGACTTAATTGTAAACTTCAAATTGAATTTGATTACCTGCCGGTCGCCATCCAAAGATCGAGTTCGATTGAAACTGAATTAAAGCATCTGTAGCGATGATGTAGTTGTGTTGTTAATTTGTTTTCATTTGGTGCAGGTGGACCAAAAGCAAGTATGCCTACCTGAACCAACCAGCGATCAAATCTATGGGCATGGGGGAGAAGAAGGCGCCCGGCCTCCACGAAGCCTGCTTCTACCTCTTTCCTCCGGTGGAACCCGCATGTGTCACGCCCTTCGGAGTTTATTAGGGCGGAGACAAGGGAGGAAATGCATGAATATATAGATAAATAAATAAATAAATAATCACTATGGTGATGAATATGATGTGATGTGATGTGACGTGTGTGTTTAAAGTTAGAATTAAATTTGATGGTTGCTGCTAATTAATGGCACGCTTGCGCGGTTGCGCTTTGATAACTAGTAAGTTTGGATTTTTGAAATGGTTGCATGTCAAAGGTTGGTGAAGATGTTGATAATCTGATGATTCAATAATTTTTGAATTGTGCCCCTCGGGGTACTATTGGTGCGATAGTAAAGGTAAGAACGAATTTTTTAAGTAGTAGGATTTAATTCTCCTACAACACAAATTAATATCGACGGAGTTCCAATAACTCATGGTGTTAGGCTGTCTGTCATAATTCATCTATACTTTTAAATTTATTCAATCATCGATAAAAATTTTCTGTGATAGGATCAGCGTAATTGAAAAAGTAGAAATACTTGCACAAGCTTTATATACTATTTTTAAATTGTATTTAAAATTTATATTTACTAAAATATATTTCTATTTTTTTATTATACTACTCGTTTATCAAAATAAGTATCTATTTTTTATTATACTTCTTTATAGTGAACTATTTCTTCACCGTCATTAGATTGTTATATATTTCAAAATTAACCGTACTTCATTTGTGGGCGTGACTGTATTAATTGACTATACATTTGTATCGAAGCTGTCACAAATCTAGACTAATAGTCGACTATAATAAATTTAATATTTTAATATCTCAATTAGGACACATTTACACTCAGAAGATATATTTACTGATATATTTACACTCAGGAAGATATAAGAGTATAATAAACTTTATTTGAAATGTTTTTAAGGTGTGTAAGATGATGATCGAGTTTTGAATAAAACTCATAGATGAAGTTATAGTGTATAGAATTTTAAAATTTTGGCATTGTCTGGACTAAGGGAATCAGATTCCCTTGTTGATGTTAGTGATTGAATATGATAGATCTTGGTCCTTTAATGAGATCATCATAAAATATCTCAAAGTTATGTCAATTTAGAAATTTATAGTTTATTTTATCTAAGTTATGAAATTTAGGTCTTAGAGCATAGATATGCATAGGAGGATGCAAGGAGTGTAACTAGGCATAAACGAAAATTTGGTTAAATCGAAATTAAAAATTTGATTCGATTAATTCAGAAATTTATTATTTCTTTTCTTAAAATATCGATTTAATCAATTTGATTTCTATTTTGAAAATTGAAATTTTGTCTGTTGATTTGATTTTTTTTTTAAAAAGTTAGGTCGGTTCAATTAGTTCGAAATAAATTAGTTTGTTCAGTTATCGATTTTATCAATTTAGTCGGTTCGATTTTAACTGATTACTCTACCCTAAGTGCAATAAATTTGATTTGAAAATCTAGTGTTTTTGAGATGTCTAGGGTCATAAGTGAGTTTTAGTTAAAACTCGTTGATGGCCTAATTAGGAACCACAAAATCATTTCAAACTAAAACCATTACATTTGTAAGAGCCTTCTAGATGTAACTATGCGCTCATACATAAATTTTACCGTCTAAATTAAAAGATGTGAGTTTTTAAAATTGACATAACCTTAAGACAATTTGACACAAACATATTAAAGAGCCTAGATTTATCATATTCATTCACCAATACTAGTAAAGGATTTCTAGGACTTCTCCGGTTTAAACCATATCAAAATTTTAAAATTTTGAATACGGTAGGTTCATGAGTGAGTTTTGGTTAAAACTCATTGACGCCTTTAGGCATCTCAAAAATATTTAAAACCAAATTTATTGAAGAGCTATGGATTTCAAAAATTGACATAACCTTTAAATATTTTGTCACATCCCCATTAGAGGATCTAAGTCTATCATACTCACTCATCAATACCATTAAAAGGTTTCTAAGACTCTTTTAGTTCAGATTATGTTAAGATTTAATTTTTTTTGAATATTATAAGTCCATTAATAAATTTTAACCAAAACTAGTTAATAATCTTAAGCACCCTAGAAGCCTTTCAAACTATGCTCATTGCACTCATTGCATCCTCTAAATATTAATCATGCTCTTAAACATGAATTGAGGTATTAATTTATTACAATCGATAGATGGTAACATATCTGTAATAAATTGGACAAAAAGTCTACTAGTAGACTGATGTCCATAGAAGGGACATAATAAATTTAGAAATTGATTAGCCGATTGGATATATAACAATCAATTGCTGTTGAAGAAACAATTGACTACTGATAAAAGAGGGGTAATGAAAAATACGTATGTGTGTTAGTAAATATAAAATTTAGATGGGCGGGCAGTTTGGGCATTTCAAAAAATTTGCCATGGGGTCGAGTAAATTGTTGCTGATTATATGTAAAGAATTGTAAGAGAGAGAGAGTTGTCTATTTGTCATAGGCTCCCAAACAAAAATAAAACAAAAATAATCTTCACAAATTTTATAAGATTAGATTTGTGATGAGGTACATATATATCACTCTAAAATTGTCTCACTAGATTTTAGATATATTGACAGCGCACAAGTTTAGTTTAGAAAAAAATAAAAGTTACTATTTAGAGTGGTATGATATTTTGTTCCTTGTAAGAAATACAATAAACTCCACCAGCAAATTATCTATCTCCACAGTGTAGGTATGCATCACTATAGCATTGCAGCATGACACGTGTCGGATAACACTTGTATAAACTAGATTAGGTTTTTGCTCCAATCAGTGGGTATGTACATAAGTTGACAAAAACATTGATAGTAAAAATAATGTCGAGCCATGTATTGATAACATACTAGGACAGACTAGAGGGCTCTAACAATATTGTTACTAGATGTATAAGGATTAATCATGGAGGTCAAAGAGTTACCTGCTATCATTAGTGCGAAAACATGTCATGGTCCATTCATTTTAGCTCATTGTAGCAATAAAAGCTATCCAATCTTCTTAAATGCAAATAGTTGATTCTTGGTTGAGATGGTAGAACGGAGAATCTATGCCCTCTTTATTGTTCCCAATTTAATTAGTGTATTATCCACATAGATGAGAATATATATCACGGAGTTGAAGGTGAATTTGTATAACAGAGACAAATATATTTTACGGCTAGAGAATCCATGAATACTTAACAAACTTGTTAGATGATGGAACTATGCTTGCCAAAAACCAGAACCAAAACCAAAAGCCATTTGTAGATTTCTTGTGCTACAAAATGTTGAAAATTATAGAAGAATAAACCTAGGTGCCAAATTTATAACGACACTTTCTTCAAGATGATCATGAATGAATGCTTATCTTGTTTGAAAATTAAAGAGATGACGCGCTAGCAATGATGACATGATTGTTGAATAGAATAAAACATTTTACTCTGAGGAAAGATTTCCCTTCGGTCCTGCGCACACTAAGAAAAGCAAACAAAATGTCAGTATCCAGAAACCAGGGGGAGTGCCTGGCGAAGACCCTCCGACGCTCAAGTCAGTACAAATTTCGGACGGGTGAAGGTAGAGAAGTAGAGAACGTGCGCGCGAGAATAAACTTGGGATGTTAAAGAACATACTTTGCCAATGAAGATAACTCCCCTTTATATATCACCTCTCATAATCTCCATAATCATGAGGTGACAAAAAATGTTAGAAGTTGTTGGGTAATGGAAAGTGTACAACTTGCACAATAATTATCCGAGAAATCTTCTCTTACTCACATGTGTACCTCTTTTGTCATTTATAGCTTATGCCATTGATGAGGCAGTTAAAGGAATATGCTGTCATAAGTGGTCGGCTGATGAGAAACATGATAATCCTCGAGTAAGGTTATAGAAAAATATTTTCTGACATATGGTCGTTATTCTGACAGGTTGTTAGGATTCTTTGTTCATGTTGTTCGCTCAGTATATTTCGGCCAGTCGTCTTTATGCCTTTCTTCGCATTAAGCTGCTTGGTTATGTGTTGAATGGTGTTAGTAATCCGTTCGGAGAATAATATAATGCTTTGGGTATGCTGGAAGTCCGTTTGAAAAGCAATATGATAACCTATGTGTACTGGAAGTAATATGAAACTAGGTACCTCAGGCTCGGTCGGCCTTTTATCTGTCAGGGCGTGTAAGTGCCTCAGGCCCGGGTTATGGGGCCACCTAAACCCGTCTGGTTCTATTACTGAATGGATAAACAAGCATATTGTCGTGTGGAAACCCATAAGGATGACCAATAATAGGGGCGACCGAGCGTGTGTAGAGAGGCTCGTACAGAGTAAGGAGTTTGACCTTTCCTTTGATCAGACGTATGGTCGATCGATTGTGAGGTGGGTCGGACATCTCCTAAACTCGGTCGACTATTAAATGACCGGACATGCCAACTTCCCAATTCAAGAGTAAAGCATTGCACCCCCTATGTCCAACCGACTTAAGGGTCGGTCGACTCTATTCCGAACGACTTGTAATCCGGTTAGGTTTGCACTGCGAGCCTTAGAGTTAGGCGAATAGAAAAGAGGTTGGGGAATGCTTTCTTCCCTTGACTTTGACCACCACGTCACCTTGACTTTGACCTCCATATCATCTTTTGGGTCTGCTCGTTACATCCTATATCACTAGTCTCTCCTTCAAGTCTAGTCAAAGGTGGTGTAGCCGACTTACCGGACCTAAGTCTGATTTTTGTCCGTTCGTCTGGAGATTCATGTTTTCATTTGCGCCTTGAGTACTTAGTGATATTTTTTTTTCAAAAGCTATTTGTTGGAGGCTGGCTATTCAGAAGAGAGTAACAAGGATACACAAAGAGGTGCTTTGCTAGAATAATGATTCGATTGTCACCTTCATCATAAATGCCCATTTATGGATGAATGTCACATGGTTCCACTTCTCATTTTTTGAAACAACCTCTGATGCAAACTTCTTTGTGCAGATCAACAACTTCTTTCTCCTTACAAATCAATGATCCTTTGTGTGCTTACTGTTTTGATCAAATGACTATAATTATGTTATATTTTATAAAAACCCTAAACGACACAGACTCCCAACACTTTGCCTTTCATCTTTCCCGATCTCTTCTTCGGCGACTTTTCTTCTACACACTCCTTTCCCATGTTGTAATTTAGTAAGTTCTTCCGATCGTTCCTTGTTTTCCCTACATTCTTTCATGCCTTAAGAACTCTTTGCTCCTTAGTATACTCTTTCTTGTTCGGATTTTGATAATTCTGATAAGGCTTCCATCCGCCTTCAGTATGAAATCCCAAAACGCTACTGCATTATTATTCCTACCTCAGATGCTCATCCTTATCGCCCCCCTCTTAACCACATTACTTTCTTTAAGGACCAGTTACCGACCTACGTTTCCTATCCCTCAGTTCATGTCGGAGGTGAGTCGGTATTTTAACATTCCCTTACAACATTTTGCCCCGAACGTAATCTGCTATATGTGTGGAGTGTTCATGTTGTTTCACCTGTTTGATATTCCTCCTACACCGCACATTCTTTATTTATTTTCTTATCCCAAAAAATCGGAGCTGGGGGTCTTCCTTTTTTAATCTTGTCCGAAGTCGATTTTCTTTAAGGACATACCTTCTTCGAACAAGGGTTGGAAATCCCATTTCTTCTTTATTGAGATGCCTGAACTACAACCTGGTCGACTGAATGACAGTCTTCCCTTCCTTCTCTTTCTGACTCGGGAATTATAAGCGTGACCCGACCTTTATTTCATACTCTACTAAGCTGAATGACCAATGCTTTAAAATCTACAAATGGTTGAGTGAAAGCCTACTTTACTTGTTTGGCCTGAGCTCCATTCAGACAAAGCTGTTATGCTCTTTTGGTAAGTCTTTATAACTTGATCATTATGTTATCACTAATTAAGGTATTTCTTATTTTATGCAGTGGATGCCATTTTTGAATCTCTAGTCACTGATGAGATTAATTTGGAAGAGGAAGATCTCCTTACTCAAGAGTGGACATTATTAGCTAACCGGGCCTCCCAACCGGTCGGGGCATCTAGCAATCGGATAGCAGGATTCAACTGGCCACTGCTTTTGGGGAGCTATCTCTCGATCTTCTCTCGGTATCTGAGGGTTCCCCTAAGAAGGCGGAGGCCGTACCAAAAATGAAACACAAACGACGTAAGCTCACTCATACCCAACGACCAGCAACCTCTATCGAGATGCCTTCCCTGCCTTTATCTCTCGCCTGGGAAGAGCACATCCCGGAAGAGACGCAAGCACAATCCTTCGAACGGACTTTGTCCGCCCTCCCTCCTGTCAGTTCAATGTTGAAAATCGTTCTGGCATAGGATATCACTTCCCCACCGGGCAGCTCTCCGACTCTTGCCCTTCTAGTGCCGCCTCGTGTGAGGACTCTCTCAATCTCCACCTCCGCTACGCCAAGGAGGCCTTATCAGTTCTCGACCACCCTTGAATTGCCATCCGCCCAGGCCATAACTTCTTCATCGACCTCCCTTGATTACTGGCCAAATATTTCTAAGAGGTCGCTTAACGGAGGCCTAGGAAGTAGCAGGCAATCAGCTGAGTGAGCTTACTCATGCGGAGCTAGCCGATGAGTATTCATATGAACTGACCAAAGTAATATAATTTTATTTATTATTTCTTATGTTAGATATTTCTAACATTGTTTGTCTTATAGCAATGGGCGACAGAGATGATCCTAACATAGAAATTGTCAGCTCTAGCTCAAGAAAATCCATTCCTGAAGTAGCACATTTCTGAGGTTGCTATCGTACACTCCCTTGATTGGCTATTGTGAGCTAGAGACTCGGCTTCAAGAAGCTCAAAGGTCTACAAAAATTGAGCTCAAGAAAGCGGCCAAATTAAAAACTACCTTGGAGACTTCTAAAACTAAGATTTGATTAGAAACCACCCTCCGAGTGAAAATGAGAGTCGATCTGGACGAAAAAACTGCAGAGGTCAAGGATCTTTCTGCTCAGCTGAAGGAACTAAAAATTATACATGTCACTGAGCTGGCCACCAAAGAGTCCAAGCTGGTAGCTTAAAATATTGAGCCGGATTCTTTGCGCTCGGACTTAAAACTGCCCAAACCATGTTATCTAGTAAAGAATCCGAGTTGACGGGTCTTTCTGCTGAGTTAATAGCTATTTGGATGGAGTTGGTTGCCTATCAGTGGGGGAAGACGAGTGGTTTGAAACAAGAAAGAAAGCTCTCCTTTAATCACGTGACTTTAACACACCTATTGCCAGCTCTATAAATAAAGAGCTTATTCTCGGAGTTGATGGTGCGGCAGAGCAACTAAGGGAGGGAGGATATCTGACTTCCAAACCCCCCGCTCGTTTTCTTGATCGTAAGAAACTGGTCCAGAATCGCCCATTTAGCTTATTTCCTAATTTACTATGATTTGCCTTGTCTTCATGTTTCTTTTTAGCCGCCAAACAAAAATTTGATATTCATATATGTTAATATATACAGCTAAACTTATATTAAACTTGTTGTCTGTCTTTAATCTGATGTTGATTGTCTAATAGCTTTTATTTTTCTTGAGTGTGTATGATAAACTAAGGACAACATAAATTCATTCGGGCCAAAGTCCGGATGAGCTATAGTGAGGTGAGGATTACTCAAGGAAAGGTAACAATTTTTAGAAATTGTTTGGCATCAAATTCGTTTGAATTTTAAGGTCGGACGGACTATAACAAATGTTGCTTATTTAGTTTAACATGACAATATTAGAAATTGTCTAGGATTAAATCCGTTTGAGATTAGTTTCGCTCAGAGTTGAAACTAGTCTAGAATGAATCCGGTTAAATTTTTGAGTATTGTCCCTTTGGACAAGTCTTAAAAACTCGGTCAAGGTTAGGATCGATCGGGCTTCCCTAAGAGTTACGCAAAAAATAAGGTTCACCTTAGTAAATCTGTTAACGTTTTGGGCTAAGTACCTGTCACATCAGTTACAAACACAACTTCCTATTGGTAAGACGTGTGTGTATATATTATTATTAGTGTACACTTTTTCACATATCCATCATTTCATCTCACCATCCTATGGTCCAAAATTTAGCCTACCTTTTTACTATTATGATCTGACAGCTCTACTCAAAAAGACTTAAAAAGTAATTTTTAAGATGTTTCATAAGAAATTCTTGAGAACCTTAGAGCACTCCTTTCCTCTCCTTTTTCATTGTTCCCTAACCCTTCATTCCCTTCATCTTCCTTCTTGTGTTCTCTTCGCTTTCCTTCTTGAAATGACTGATGATAATGCATGGTATACACTCTATGCCTCATATTTTCATGTTATGGATATCGATGACCTCCATTTTAACTACGAAATTCTTACCTACATAGTTACACAGACTGACCAAGATCGTACCCACCTTTCTCCCAAAGAAAGTATCACTGTTTTTAAGGAGCAGGTTGTAGCAGAGCTTCACTTCCTTATTTACCCCTTCTTTGATGTCGTCAGCTAATATTTTCATGTTTCCCTTCATCAACTTGTTCCAAAGTCCATCATCCTTTTGAGCGGTGCCGCTATTGTTTTTTCGTCTGTTTGGCATCCCTTTATCTCCTTGCCTATTTCACCATTATTTTTATCTTCAACAAGTGATAGATGGTGTATTTCATTTTCGCGCTCATCATAATTTAACTTTATTTGATAGGATTCCTCCTCAAGTCGAGTAGAGAAATAAGTACTTCTTCATTCGACTCCCGCCTTCTTTGTCTTGGCCAACGGTATGACAACAACACCTTCCCCTTATCCCGGCTTTAGGCGACATTAGAAAGGATCTGATTTTACACAAGGCCTTAGAGAGGTTGAAAGGTCTGAAGTTTAACCTGACCAGGCTGCTTCTAGAGGGATTGTTGTACATATTTGGGCTTAGTCCTATTGACTTAGGGCTAAGCTTCACTTTCGGTAGGGAATTTTTCTCTCTCCTTCGGTTATTTATGAAGGCTTTCCTTATAACCTTTACTTATTTTTGTAGCGGAGGTTATTGTCCCGGTATTTCTTTTTCAAAAATGCCCAGATAAAAGAGGATGTTTTAAACCGACTGGGTGAGACCCTGCTAAAGGAGCACAAGGTCGAGCAAGCCTCGTCCTTTGTTGGTTGCCTTCCTCCGATAGAAACCTCCTCCTTTGAGTCCTCTGACTCAGACACTCCCCTCATGTTTAAGCGCAAAAGGCCTCGATCGGAAACTCTGGATTTATCTGAGCAACCCCTGGATGAACTGACTTCAATTAATGCAATCGAGGTTTTTTCTGCTCGAGGAAAAGATCCCATGCCATTGAGACGTCGTCGATCTAAGTTTGTTATGAGGCTGGCCATTCCTCCACCCGTGCCTTCTAGGGTTGCGTAGACTTCTGAGCCGATCTAGACAATACCGGAGCCTTTAGCCGCTCATCCGACATCGCCGTAAGTTTTAGGCGTCCCTTTTATCACATTGGGGAGTCCTAGATGAAAACCTGTTATGAGGCTGGTTGGTCATACACCTACGTCTTCTAAAGTCGCACTAGATCTTGAGCTAGTCGGGACAATACCAAAATCCTCCCCCACCATTCGTTCAACGTCACCAAGAGTTTCTGGTGCTCCTCCTTTAGGGCTTAGCTCTCCTACTGACATCCATCGTTATTTCAAACAATCTTATGTATTACCATCTCATCAAGGGCTGGGGGGCCACTTCCTCATCCTCTTATGGGGTATTAAAGCTAGGAGGCCCATTAGCCAAATTCTGGGTAAAAGCACGGAGACAGTTGAAAGGGTCATCGACGTGGGCACACACAAATGAACACGCTCAAAGTGCTACTGTGGTAAGATTCTAACTTGGCATACCTTATGAATTAAGACCTCATTATTGTTCTTTCTATATTTACGCTTCTGGGCTGAACTTAAGCCAATTGGTTGTGGACTTGGAGTGGGATAAAAAAAATCCTGAGGGAACAGGTGGAGGAATTAGAAGCTTCTACATACGCTTTGAACACTGAGATAGTTAACTTACAAATGAAGTAAAGGATTAGATCGAGCTTTTCTTGAATATGGAGAAGACTTTGAAGGAATATCAACAACTGGTGGGCTCTCAACAAAAGGGTAGGAAAACATTGGAAATCTTGTTGCAGATTAGTGAAACAAAGCTCCGAGCAAAAAGCACTTTAAGGGCCAAGGCCATTTTTGACCTGTCTCAAAAACTGCTATGCTAGAGGAGCTAAGACTCTCTCATGCTTCAGGATCCTCTGAATAAGCCAAGGAGTTATCATTTAAGGACTTATTGGTATTAGAACAATAGAGGGAGTTGGACACACAAGAAGCTCAACTAAATCGATGCAGGCCGAGTTAGACTCTGCAAAAGCTGAATTGGCAACTCAAAAGGCTGGGGAGGACGAGCACTTTGAGATTAAATGGAGGGCTTATCTCGACTCAGACTAATTTGGTCAAAAAATTGCCATGCGTATTTCAAGAATGCTTACCCTTGTGGCTGAAGGAGTAGCTCAACAACTACGGGAAGATGACTATCTATCCGCAGAACTTCCTCCATGATTCATAAATCGTCAATGACTTCTCAAAGAGCTCTCGAAAGACCTCTTGAGAAAATTTGATTAAGTGTATGATAGTATTTTTCATCTTGTGTAATCATTGAAGGAAACAAAATTTAAATGTCAAGATATGCATGGAACATTGTTAAATCACACTTGTTTTCTTGTATATCTTCGGGATTACCAGTATTTCTTATAAAATAAACTCCGTGTGCATTCTTCATGAAATATTTATTAGAATGAATAATAAACTGAGCGGGATAATAACACAGAGCAGAATAATCAGGCTGAGTAGATGAATTGTCTAATAAGGGGTCTCCGAGCTGAATAATATACTGGGCGAGATATTGACGCTGAGTGGAACTGTCAGGTAAGATGACTATAACCTTTTAATACATTTATGAGATGAGCTTTGAATAAATTCCTCTTACTTGATTTTTGAGCTAAATAATAGGTTGGGCGAGATAATGATGTTGAGCGTAGTAACCATGTCGGACAATATTACAATTAAAAGCCGTCCGATGGATTAGGAGTTTAGAATATAAAGGTGTGAGAGCATGCTCGCTTATAACCTGGCCGGTGGCTCGGGAGTCTGGAATTTATAGGCATGAGAGAATGCTCGCTTATAAATCGACTGGTGTCTTGGAAGTCTGGAATTTGTAGGCGCAAGAGCATGCTTGCTTATAACCCCGCCGGTGGCTCAGGAGTCTAAAATTTGAAGGAGCGAGAGCATGCTCGCTTATAACCCGGCCGATGGCTCAGGAGTTTGAAATTTGAAGGCACAAGACTATGCTCGCTTATAACCCAGTCGGTTGCTCGGGAGTCTGGAATTTGAAGGCGCGAGAGCATGCTCACTTATAACCCAACCGGTGGCTCGGGAGTCTGGAATTTGAAGGCGCGAGAGCGTGCTCGCTTATAACCCGGCCGGTGGTTCAGGAGTCTGGAATTTGAAGGTGTGAGAGTATGCTTGCTTATAACCCGGCCGGTGGCTTGGGAGTCTATCATTTGAAGGCGTAAGAGCATGCTTGCTTATAGCCCGGCTGATGGCTCAGGAATTTGGAATTTGAAGGTGCGTCGGCGGTTGCTTGAGAGTTTGGAATTTGAAGGTGCGAGATCATGCTCTCTTATAACCTGGCCGGTGGCTTGGGAGTTTGGAATTTGAAGGCGCAAGAGAATACTCATTAATAATTCGACCGATGGCTCGAGAGTCTGAAATTGGATAGGAATTTTGAGATAAAATCGCCTGCATTTTCATTGAATAAAAAAATATTTAAAGTACTATATCAATGCATTACAAGCGTACTCTTAAGCCCTATATGGTTGTAGATGGTTGCCATTCCAAGGTCTCTCTAAATTTTTACTATTCACATCTTAAAGATAGTAGGAACCCGAGGTGAGCTTTTGCACCATCTTGTATGGTCCTGCCCACTATGGCTCAAACTTGTTAACATCCCTGACCAGCTTAACTCACTTTCAGACTAGATCACCAACCTAAAAAAAATCTAGAGATAACCCTTCTGTTATAATTTTACCTCATCCTTTGGCAGTATGTCATTAGCTGAGCTGGCACCTTGTCTCCGACTTCTTCTATCAGATCAAGCTTAATAAGGCGCCGATCGACATTATCCTCGGCCTACAACTGCTTTCGATCGAATTCCATGCCGATCTCAACCAGAACCACTGTTTCACTACCATAAACTAATGAAAAGGGGTTATACTTATCGCTTCTGGGGGGGGGGGGGGGGGGTTGTGCGATATGGCCATAATACACTGGGTATCTCATCGACCCAGCTTCCTCTGACATGGTCTAATTTGGTTTTAAATCCTTTGATGATTTCTCTGTTTATCACTTATGCTTGACTGTTGCTTGTGGATAATCCACATATATAAAGGCCTATGTGACACCATAGCTCGAACACCATTCTCAAATTTTTCTGCCCTAGAATTATCTTCCATTATTTGAAACCAATTTGTGTAGAATTTCGAATATACAAATAATATGTTGTTATAAGGATTTAATAACCATCTACTCAGTTATCTTGGGCAATGGCTCGGCCTCCACCTATTTCAAAAAATAATCCACTACCACTAGTAAGAATCTTTTTTGTGCGGGTGCTAAGGAAAAAGACCTTACTATATCCATAACCATTGATCGAATGGGCAAAAAATAATAGAGGTTTTAGCAACTTCATGGGATGGTGTGGGATGTTCTGATGATTTTGATAGGACAAGCAGCTTTTTACTAATCGAGCTGCATCAGCCTGCAGAGTGACCTAAAAATATCCGATCAGTAATATTTTTCGAGCGAGAGATCGGTTACCAACATGACTTCCACATGAACCTTGATGCACCTCCTGTAAAATGTATTGCATGCCATCTGGTCCGATGCATTTGAGTAATGGACATGAGAAAGCTTGTTTATAAAGATGGTCTCCGATCATAATGAACCAATCAACTCTTTTCTTGATCATGCGTGCTTGCTCTCCTTCTGTTGGTAAGATGCCTTACTATAGAAATAAAATGATTGGTGTTCTCCAATCACTCTGCAATTCAAGGTCGGCTTGTTGTTCAATGTAATCTACTAATAGTGTTTATTTTATAGGCCTATCTAGGGTCCATGGAACTATGGAGGAAGCTAATTTAGCTAAGTCATCTGCTTTTTGATTTCCTACCCAAGGAACCTTTTGTATGATTACCTCTTGGAATCTGAGTCTAAGATTCTCGAATTCCTCTTCATCTTGAGCCACTCATTATTAATTTTGAAAATTCTTGATAATTACTAAGTGGCTAACTAAGAATCTGAATAAATTAAAACCTGGGTAGTTCCCATATGTCTGGCAGCCTACAGGCCGGCTATCAACACTTCATATTCTGATTTATTGTTGGTAGCCCGATAATTTAGTCGAATGGATAGTTACAATTTATCTTCCCTGGGCGATATCATAAGAATACCTATTCCGCTGCCCTGCTGAGTGGATGATCCATTCACGTATATCTTTCAAGTTTTCTCTGGCTCAGGGTTTTGCACTTCTATTATAAAATCAACTAAGGCTTGAGTCTTGATAACCGCTCAGGGTTGATATTGTATGTCATACTCACCGAGCTCTATGGTTCATTTGATCAACCTCTCGAAAGTTTTAGGGTTGACAAGTACTCGACCCAAGGTGCTGTGGTTAGCATAATGATATGATGGGATAAAAAATAAGGACGCAACCTTCGAACAGCTAAAATCAGTCCATACGCCAATTTCTTGAGTGTGGTGTAGTGACACTCGGTTCCTTTTAATAAATGACTAAAGAAATACACAGGTTGTTGCTCTTTCCCCTCTTGTCTTACCAATACTGTCCCAACAGTGTACTCATTAGTAGACAAGTAAACCTACAAAGATTCACCTACTATTAGCTTAGCTAATATAGGCAAGATGGGTAAATAACTCTTCAGCTCTTTGAATGTCTTGTCACAATCAGCACCCCATTGAAATTTGGTCGCTTAACGGAGAATCTTGCAGAAAGGAAAACTCTGGTCGACCAATCTTGAAATGAAATGTGATAATGTAGTGATCCGCCTAGTCAACCTCTGTGTCTCCTTTAGATTGAGTGGGGAAGCCATATCTTGTAGATCTTGCACCTTATTGGGATTAGCTTCAATTCCCCGTTCTGTGACTATATTTCCAGGAAGCGTCCACTCTTAGCTCTGAATAGCCATTTGCTGGGGTTGAGTTTAAGCCCATACCGCCTTAAAATTTTGCAAGTCTCTTCTATATCGTCTCAAAGATCCATAGCTCAGAGGCACTTGATGAGGATATCATCCATGTAAACCTTCATATTTTGCTCGATTTACTTTTGGAAGACTTTGCTCATGATTCATTGGTAAGTAGCTTCTGCATTCTTTAGTTTTAACGACATAACATTATAATAGTAAGTGCCTTCAGCAGTTATAAAGCTAACCTTTTCCTGACTGTTCTTGGCTAGCGAGATTTGATGATACCCTTGATACGCGTCCAACATATAGATCAACTCACAACTGAAGGTGGAGTCCACCACTTGATTGATGTGAGGCAATGGATATTAATCTTTGGGAAAGACCTTGTTAAGGTCTCTAAAGTCGAAACAGACCTTCCACTTATTTCTGGACTTGGATACTAGGACCACATTAGCCAATCAACTTGGAAATTAAACCTCATGAATATAACTATCATCCATTAATTTGTCTACTTCCGCCTGGATGATCTTATTCTGATTAGTCTCAAAATCTTGTTTCTTTTGCTTGAATGGACGGGAGTCCGGGTAAACATGGACTACATGCTCCATGACCGTCGGTGATATGCCCATCACTTCTTTGGGCGTCCAGGCAAAAACATCGTTGTTACATGTCAAACACTTAACCAGCTTAGTTTTATTTTCAGGAACCAGGTTGGTCGCTATCTGGCTGGTGACCTCTGGGCGACCAGGTTAAATCTGTACCTCTTCTTTTTCTTTATAAACTAAGGTAGGGGCGCTTTCTGAATAGTTTTAACCTCCATCTGTTGCATCTTCCAAGCGGAGTTGGCTTCACTTTTAATTATATCAACATAATACTTGCGTGCTACCAATTGATTTCCTTTAACTTCCTCGACCTGATCATCCACAGAGAATTTTATTTTCTAGCAAAAAGTTGAGACAACTGCCCGAAACTTATTTAGGGCTGGTTGGCTTAGAATAACGTTGTATGCTGAGGGTGTTAGAGTGTATACTAAAAGTCTAGTTTTTTTGTATAAACATTTATAAGAATCACATTAGTCAAATGTCTACATTTATGTGAAGTGTAGTTATCTATTGAATTTATATTGAAGATAACATGGTGTGAGGAGACACACAGAAGTTCATGTTGTTGGAGGATCGGTGGCCGGCTTGAAGGGGGGTTGGATAGACGACACCCCCAAATACTCGCTTTCTACACTATTGTTAGTATGCGCAGCGGAAATCTAATACTAACTACAAATATGAATACAAAAAAAGCTTAAGACAAGAATAAGAAATGCAAACCAAGCTAACACGTTGTTTAACGTGGTTCGGAGATTAGGGCTCCTACTCCACGGCTGTCCGTAAGGTGGACGATCCCGATCCTTCGGTGGATTACTCCCCGGAAAACTTCCGGCTAGCTCAAACCTCCTTGTGGGTGGAGAAACCTCACCACAACCCTCACAAGAGCTCCTTTGACGTTAGGGCATAGGTAGACTACTAATAGAGATTAACCACCTCTATTTCGTCACCTTGGCCAGCCAAACCAAGCTCCTTCTTATAGAGCTTGGGGAAATCAGCCTTGCTGATTTGCCCGTTACCAGTCGACTGGTCCTTGCACCAGTCGACTGGTGCCAGCCCAACGGCACTCTCAACGGCTATCTATCAGTCGACTGGTCCCTGGACCAGTCGACTGGTCCCTGGACCAGTCGACTAGTCCCAGCCGTTTTAGGCACAGAGAGCTTCTGTGCTCACCACCAGTCGACTGGTTCCAGTACCAGTCGACTGGTACAACCCTAAACTTAGGGTTTCCCATCCCGAGTACATTTCTCTCGCACTCGGACCCTCACGACTCACTTGACTCTTCTTTGCAGCCTTGACCTCTTGCCTTCAAACCTACTTCCTTTGGCTCTCGTCCCTCGGATGCATCCAAGCCCGCAGCTCGTCCCAATGCCATCCTTCGCGTATGCCTCGAAGTCGCTTCCCTCGGCCCTTGTCCTTGCTGCCTTGTCCATGGTCCCTCGGATGCTCCATCCTTCACCGGACCCGAAGCCATCAACCTGAGTCACATGTGTCACCTGCAGTCCTGCACAACTCAAGTACACATATCAAATAACAAGGGTAAACCTAACTTAAACCCTTTGCCCAAACACCAAAATACATGGTCCCACGAACCATTGGGATTGCTCCAACAATCTCCCCCTTTTTGGTGTTTGGCAATACGTTTAAGTTAGAGAAAACATATAGCAAATAAACATGCTAATACAAATGGACTTACGATGCCAAGGCTACACACTTGGACTTACTCCGCCGAATGGACTTACATTGCCAAGGCTACACACTTGGCAACCGCCGAATGGAAATGCAAACATGCATTGGAACCTATCACAAGGCTCCCCCTACACCTACGCTCCCCATTGAGCTAAGATTTTATCACAAGGCTTTTTAAGAACCTATCACAAGGCTCCCCCTACGCAAAGGCACCAAAGGTTTTCCCAACTAAACCTTATTTCTCCCCCTTTGCCTAACATCCAAAAAGTTCTCCAATAATATCCCAATTGTTGAAAACTTATCATCCAAACTGACCATAAACTCATGTATTAATCCTCCTTGGATCCCATACATCTAAGTGAGTTGACATGGTCAAGAACAGCGTTGAAAAACACTTTCGGCTGGTATCAGTCGACTGCCCCAAGTGCCAGTCGACTGCCCTCGTCAAAATGAGCTTACAGAACCATTCTGTGCTCAAAAACATTGTTACCAGTCGACTGGTATCTGCACCAGTCGACTGGTACCTTAATTCTGTAAAAATCAGCCTTTTCAGGCCAACTTCAAAAATGCACCAGTAATTCCCTAGACCTCCAAAAATTTCCAAATTTTGTGGAGAGGTCTATTGTACCATTGTCTACTTGGGAAAAATACATTACAAAATGTATTTATCACCAATCCCAAGATTGACACAAAATTCAAAACTAGCTAAATTGTTTAATTGAACCTTGACCTAAAGTCCTAGTTTTGGCTTCCTTTTGATGTATTTGCCCATACCAACCCATAATGCATCCCTAGCATTGGTTTATATGGCATCTATACATCCAAAACCAATTATCATGCTATATGACCCCAAATGTCATATTTCTTGCATGAAACACAATCCATGTGTGCCAAATCCCTAGGTTTGAGACTCAAATCCGTCTCTAAACCATTTGGCACACTCCATGGCTCCTCTAGACCCCCAAGTAGAACCCACCTGAGATCCATTGGCCATGGGTCCCAAATTGACTCTTGGAGCTCCCCCTAGAGCTCTTTACCTTAGTCACCTCCCTAGGTGACTTATCTATTGTGACCAAACCACAATGATGTCCCTTAGAAGATCTCCTTATCTTCTTGACCTTGGACACATCATCCTTGCCATAGTCATATGCAACCCTAGCATATTTATTTTTGGCCTTGGATGACTCTCCCTTGCCCTTATCATGTGCCACCCTAGCACATGGTCTCTCCTTGGCCCTTGAGGTGCTAGATCGGTATCCCAAACCCGATCTATCATTGTTGGGTCTTTGACTACCCAACACCATATTCAATCCCTTAGATCCAACATTGAATCTCTTAAGGAATTTCTCCAATTGATCAAGCTTTGCCTTCAAAGCTTGATTTTCCCTTTCTAGGTTCCTAAACCTAGAGTCAACATGTCCACCATGAACATTCCTAGACCTACCCTTTCTAGGCATGTGTTTCTCATTCTTGGGATTAATGCCTTGGTTCTCTATTACCTTCTTCTCCTTAGGTAATAAGAATTTAACTTTCCTAGGTCTATCATGCATAGGTTTCTTAGGGTTATGATCGATATTTACCCTATTCCTATCATGATATCTAAAACCAAAATTTTGCATGGGTAAATAATAAGAATTATTTCTAACATGCATGGAGGAGTTTAAATTTGAATTAAACTTCAAGTTAGGATATACCTCCCTTACCCTTGAAGCTCCCCCTTGACACTTGCTTCTCTCCTTCTTCTCCCATTTCTTTCGATGCGCCAACTTCTTGATTTCTCCCTTCTTGGGGCATTTTGTGTGGTAGTGGCCCTTCTCTTCACACGTGAAGCATATAATGCGCATTTTCCTTCTTTGGGCTTCTTCATTCCTACAACCCTTGTTAGTGTCCAAAATAACTTGATTGGGTTTAGGAGTTACCTTCTTCTTACCCATAGGACATCTATTCTTATAGTGTCCCTTCTCATTGCACCCGAAGCATATTATATGGTCTTTTGACTTCGCTTCGGTGGAGGTGCTTGCTAGATTAACCACTTCCAAGACCTCTTCTTCTTCTTCACTAGTCTTGGAATTTTCTTCAATTATTGAGGATGTAGATGATGCCTCATCTTCCTTCTCCTCCTTTTCCTCCTCGGATGTTGAGCATGGCTTAACTTCCGGTTGCTCCACCTCCTCTTCTTGAGCAACTACATCCGTTTCTTTGGATTTTTCTTTTTCTTCTTCTTCTAGTGTAGGCAAAAATTCCTCCCATGGAAATTTCTTCACTTTGCTCCATAATTCATGGGCATTTTCATACTCACCTACATCACTTAACACGTTAGAAGGCAAAATATCTACCAAAATTGATATTACCTTATCGTTTGCCTTTGACCGTGTGATTTGCTCCTCCGTCCAATGTCGTGGTCGGAGCTTCTTCCCTTTCTTGTCTTTAGGGACTTCGAATGGTTCCTCCACCACTATCATTGTGTCCCAATCCGTTTCGAAGAAGTTCTTCATTTTCACTATCCAAAAGGTGATGTCCCATAAGCTTCCTCCTTCGAACTTCGGTGGTTCTATCAAGTAGGCCATCTTCTTGCTTCCTTGGCGGTTAGTCCGATGGAGAGCGTCCTCGCTCTGATACCACTTGTTGGAGGATCGGTGGCCGGCTTGAAGGGGGGTTGGATAGACGACACCCCCAAATACTCGCTTTCTACACTATTGTTAGTATGCGCAGCGGAAATCTAATACTAACTACAAATATGAATACAAAGAAAGCTTAAGACAAGAATAAGAAATGCAAACCAAGCTAACACGTTGTTTAACGTGGTTCGGAGATTAGGGCTCCTACTCCACGGCTATCCGTAAGGTGGACGATCCCGATCCTTCGGTGGATTACTCCCCGGAAAACTTCCGGCTAGCTCAAACCTCCTTGTGGGTGGAGAAACCTCACCACAACCCTCACAAGAGCTCCTTTGACGTTAGGGCACAGGTAGACTACTAATAGAGATTAACCACCTCTATTTCGTCACCTTGGCCAGCCAAACCAAGCTCCTTCTTATAGAGCTTGGGGAAATCAGCCTTGCTGATTTGCCCGTTACCAGTCGACTGGTCCTTGCACCAGTCGACTGGTGCCAGCCCAACGGCACTCTCAACGGCTATCTATCAGTCGACTGGTCCCAGCCGTTTTAGGCACAGAGAGCTTCTGTGCTCACCACCAGTCGACTGGTTCCAGTACCAGTCGACTGGTACAACCCTAAACTTAGGGTTTCCCATCCCGAGTACATTTCTCTCGCACTCGGACCCTCACGACTCACTTGACTCTTCTTTGCAGCCTTGACCTCTTGCCTTCAAGCCTACTTCCTTTGGCTCTCGTCCCTCGGATGCATCCAAGCCCGCGGCTCGTCCCAATGCCATCCTTCGCGTATGCCTCGAAGTCGCTTCCCTCGGCCCTTGTCCTTGCTGCCTTGTCCACGGTCCCTCGGATGCTCCATCCTTCACCGGACCCGAAGCCATCAACCTGAGTCACATGTGTCACCTGCAGTCCTGCACAACTCAAGTACACATATCAAATAACAAGGGTAAACCTAACTTAAACCCTTTGCCCAAACACCAAAACACATGGTCCCACGAACCATTGGGATTGCTCCAACACATGTTATCAGTTCCTTATAAATTATAAATAGTTGTTCACAACCAAGATGGAATGAGACAAACCATTAGAGTGGTTGTAGTGTAATTAGGTATTAGTTTATCTTGACTAATAAATTACACTAGTACACTATGAGTATATTGAGCAGGACCATTTGGGGTAGTATTTTTTTATACTGACTATATAAAAGAACAATACCTCTATTATTATGGAAGTGTGTGTTAGGATCTTCGGATGGCTAGAGAGGGGGGGGGTGTGAATAGCCTCCTCTAAACGCTTAAGGAATTTCTTCTTACAAATCGTTAGTGCAGCGGAAATATGCAAACAAAAATGTAATACACGAAAAAGAAAGACAAGCACCACTAACACCAGTATGTACGAGGTTCGGGGATAACTTGCCCCTACTCCTCGGCGTGTCCGTAAGGTGGACGATTCCTTGATCTTTCGGTAGATCACACGCTAGATAGATTCCGGCTAAAGATTCTCCTCCTTCTCGGTGGAGTAACCTCTCCACAAAGTCTTCAGAGATATGTAAATGAAGCACAAGACTTACAGCAATCAGTGGCTAGAAAGAATGAAGAATACGCTCACAGCCACACGAAGACGACAGCAGAGCGCAAGAAGGAAAACAACAGCTTCTCAGCCAAGAGCTCGAAAAAACCTTTTCACTTGCTTGATCGATTCTTTTTCTTCTTTCATCTTTCTTCTTCTTATGCCTCTATTTTTCCACTGCGTTCAACCTGTACAGAATCACTGTCAACCTGCACCGAATCGCTGCTGCAAGCTAAGGCGTCGCCAATCACTCTTCCTCCTCATCTGATTCTCTGAGCTCACACCAATAGAACCCATGTTCTTCACAGGTGTCTCTGAGCTCGAACCAATAAGCAAGAGTCAAGCTGATTGTCAACTGATCGCAGCCAGATCGCAGCCAGTGAACGTTGATGCTCCAATTGCACCATTTGCAATGAAACATAGTAGAAAGAAACCTTTGTTTTATTCTCCTGATGGAGTTTAATTTGAATTTAAGCATTGACATGATACCTGCAACCTGCAAATTAAAAAGCTCACAGCAGATGGATAAATCAGACGAATCAGAAGTTACAGAGAAACAGCAGAAACTACAGACATTATCGTGGATCGGTCAGTAGACCGATCCACAACCTTTCTGACCGATCAGGCCATAGCCTGATCGGTCCAGGAAGGCTCTGATCGGTCTGTGGACCGATCAGGCTATAGGTGGATCGGTCCACAGACCAATCCCCTATCCTTTCTCCCGAAATCCGTTGCCTCCTGATCGGTCACTAGACCGATCAGTAATTCTCATAGAGAGTTACTGATTGGTTACTGATCGGTCACCAGACCGATCAATAATTCTCACAGAGAGTTACTGATTGGCTATTGATCGGTCTGATGACCGATCAGATAACCATAATATCACTGGATCGGTCAACAGACCGATCTAATGCCTATGTAGGTTTAGAGCTTCCCAGCCCTAAACCCTAAAGCCTTCCTGGTCTAGAGAACGAGCTACCGAGCCCTCTCTGACCTAGTCCGGAGAACGAGCTACCGAGCTCTCTCCGACTTCCACCCGGTCTAGAGAACGAGCTACCGAGCCCTATCTGACCTAGTCCATAGAACGAGCTACCGAGCCCTCTCTGACTCCGTCTGGTCCAGAGAACGAGCTACCAAGCCCTCTCTGACCTAGTCCAGAGAACAAGCTACCGAGCCCTCTCCGACTCCGCGTGCCAAGTTTCCATACTTGGACTTTTCCCTTCCATCTGATCAACCTTGATCAGTAATCAATCTGAGTTTAATTAATATCTGATACAAACTTAAATCAGTGTCAACATCAAAACAACAGCCAGGTCAGACTGTATCAACAATCCCCGCCTTTTTGTTGTTTGACAACACGATTTAAGTTTAAATAAGAAATGCTCATCTCCCATAATTTTAGGGGAATCAAGATCCTCCCCCTAAGACGGATACAACACTATGTAAGGAAGTCAATAATCCTCAAGGTTATCCTCTCTCCTAAAATCAAAACTTCATTCATCTCTAAACTTAGTTATCTTCTCCCCCTTTGTCAAACACCGAAAAGGTGCAAATTAGGTAATAGGACTTAAAGGACTCCCCCTTAACCCATACTGTCTCTTTCTTAATCCACATAGAATTCTTTCTAAGTGTACAATCAAGATATGACATATGAAAAGTATATAAATAGCCAATAAGAACTGAAACATAAAGAGAAGCAAGTAATAGAAAAACGAGTAGCATAAATATATGAAAACAGCTAATATCCAGGTCAGACACATGTATCTATCAAACAGTATCCGAAACATAGACAATCAAAATGACCAACATAAAATAAAGTGTATCAATCAACATCCTCAATATGAGGAGCATCATCATCATCAGCTGGAGGAATGAGTTCCTGAGGCGGCAAGCTATTGCTCGAGGGTGGATAGCACGAGAAATACTGCGGAGGTGGGTAGCTGGCCATCCATCCCAGAAGCACCTGCTGCGTCACCAACTGCTGACTGCGTAGATCATCGTAACACTGGTCAATCCGAACGCGCAGCCCGCTCAGCGACCAGTAGCTCATCGTGCTGATCGATGCAGCTCTCCAGCTCAGCGATCTGCCAGCGCAGATCAGGATCTGCCTCTCCATACTCAGCAGCAGGAGGAGGAGGAGCAGCATCAACCTGTCGTGGAGGTGCCCGTGGTAACTCACCCAGTACTCTCCCGTCCTTCCAACGAACCTCCCTATATTGTCCTATGATGCCAGACTTGGAAAATGCACGTTTTCCAAGTCTGTAGTCCTGCCTCACCATCTTGACTATCCTTCCCTTGGAGACATCAATATGTAGGGTCTCGAGCCAATCCGTAATTATATGCCCATAAGGCATATAAACGGTGAAGCTGTTAGTCTCACTATAGGAGATGATAGACGAATAAATGCTCGATATGATGTCAAAATCAAGATGCCGACGCAATCCATAAAGCATCAAGCAGTGATATGGTCGGATCTCTGACAAGGGTTTAGATGTGATTGGTAGAAGGCAATTTGTGACAACCTTAAAGAGAATGTAATCTGGGGCAAATAATCTCAGGGCTGCAAAAGTAGGAAAATCAACATCTAACTCATCTTGTCCACCCGGTCTTGGATGGCCGAAGAAATACTCATAAATGGAGTCAGATGAGACATCAAAAGGAGAAGGTAAGGGGTCTGGTAAATCAGGGTATATGGAAAAGACATTTCCTGAACACCTCCGGCAAGCTAGATAATCAAAGAAGGTCGAGAAATTGAAATCAATAGTCTGCTTATCAACTCTAGTTTTATAATTAACATCATTAGTTTGATGAAGATTATTATAAAACTCAGATACTAAGTAGTAATTGATGTCCCGTTCTAAATAGACTAGAGAATCAAGTTTGTAATAGGCAAGTATTTCCGACACAGATGGACAAAATTCATCCATGAATTTTTGATCCACAGACCTACATGGAAGCAGTTTGAAGGTTCTTTGTTGAAAGGCTTGTTCAAAGTGATGGTTTGGAAATCTTCCAGAAACAGATGGTTGAGGTCGGGAGGGAGCCTTAGGTTTAGATTTCTTAGTTGATGACTTAGAAGGTCCCTCACCAACTTGTTTCTTTCTAAAAGTTAAAAATGGGACACGGACGGGGGTAAGTAGGTGAGCACGGAAGCCACCAACAACCGAGAACCAAGCCAAATTACACAGATCTGGTGAGAAATGAAAATGAAGTGCCAAAATGAGTAGAGTTTGGGGAGAATGAAGTTACCTTGGTGCCATCTATGTATCTTTCGAAGAACGGAGAGAAGAGTTGAGTCGTAGGAGGGTGTCGGTTAGGGCTTCGGCGTGTAATGGGAAGAGAAGGGATTGGGAAGAGTTAAGAGGGATGGGTGATCATGATCGGACAGTCGTCCGATCATAAGAGATCCTGACCGATCAGGGAACCTCCTGATCGATCAGGGAATACCCTGATCGGTCGGCGGATCGATCAGGGAACCTCCTGATCGGTCCCTGGACCGATCAGGAAGCCTCCTTGTGTGCCAGAATAACCTGATCGGTCTCTGGACCGATCAGTAAACAAACAGAGAGTTCTGGACCGATCAGTGTCTGATAAATTGAAATTTCAGTAACTGAATTTCGTAGAAATTTTCTATCGAAAATTCTGAAGATTCAGAACTGAAAAAGTTCAAAAACTTCCAAATTCAGAACCTAGAACCTGAAGAATCTACAAACATAAATATTTCTGAAAGATGAGCTCTTACGGTCTGAAATTGTTCAGAACCGGAAAGTTCCAAACATTTAAAAACTCAGACCAACTCCAAACGCATAGAGTTCAGATGTTTTGAACCTTAAGGTTTCAAAACCAGAGAAACTTCTGAAACTATGATCTATAGTGAACCAAGGTATTAATCAAAACTCATGCTTTTTATTACCTGGTTCAAAACACATCCTTGCTATGATCAGTTTCAAGTTTGTCAAAATATATCCAAATTGCTATCATTACCTCAATAGCTTGTCTTATTTTCAATCAAAATCATGAAAGGTATCGATAAAAAATATCAATCAACACATTAACCAAAGTTAGATAAATTCTAGGTAAAGGTCCAACCAAGTTTCCTTGGTTGGAATATATGAGTAAGATCTAGGAACCAACTACATATGAATTATGTAATGGTCTTCCCCATACTCAATTTATGTCTCTTCAACCTAATTATTCAAGGGATGCATGATACATTTTGAATAATTTGGCTGATCCTAGCATCTCACCCCATTTCTAGCAAACAAAAATAATTTGTTAAACCTTATAGTTTGTGTGAGATGTCCCCAAGTTGCCCAAATTAATTTCCCAATTCCTCTTGTCGTGCTAATTGTCCTTATTGATCATGATGAAGTCCAAATGACCTATTGAGCCAAACACATCCCCAATTCTCTTCTTAAATGACTAAATTCATTTTTTGGAAGAGGTTTGGTGAAAATATCGGCTAGGTTTGACTTTGACTCAACATATGTGAGCGCAATGTCTCCCCTAGCTACGTGATCTCTAATGAAGTGATAACGCACTTCAATGTGTTTGGTCCTTGAATGATGGACTGGATTTTTCGTTAGGTTTATTGTGCTAATGTTGTCACACAACACTTGCACTCCCTTATACGAAAGCCCATAATCTTCTAGGGTGTGGATCATCCACAACAATTGTGATACACTCTCTCCCATGGCAATATATTCATCTTCAGTCGTGGAGAGAGCAACACAATGTTGCTTCCGACTTGACGAACTAACCAATGATGGACCTAAAAATTGGTAACTCTCACTAGTGCTTTTCCGATCCAATTTGCACCCAGCATAATCGGAGTCGGTATAACATATCAAATCAAAAGACTCAGTACGAGGGTACCAGAGACCTACTCTAATTGTGCCCTTAAGGTATCTCAGGATTCTCTTAACTGCAATTAAATGAGATTCCTTGGCACAGACTTGATATCTAGCGCACATGCCCACAACAAAAAGTATGTCCGGTCGACTAGCTGTGAGATATAGAAGACTACCGATCATGCTTCTATATTGCGTTAGATCAACTGGTTTTCCATTCTCATCATTGTCAAGGCGAGTGTTTGTCGCCATTGGAGTGGATACTTCCTTAGAGTCACTCATTTTGAATTTCTTGAGCATCTCTTGAGTGTATTTTGTCTGATGGACATAAATGTCATCTCGAGTTTATTTGATTTCAAGTCCAAGGAAGAATGTCAATTCTCCCACCAGACTCATCTCATACTCACTTTCCATGTGAGTGATAAATTCATTCAAATAGCCCTTGTTATTTGAGCCACAAATTATGTCATCGACATACACCTGGGCTACAAATATGTTTTCACCATCTCTACACAGAAATAGTGTTGGATCTATTTGACCTCTTACAAAGCCCTTCTCTAGTAGGTAAGTTGACAACCTTTTGTACCAAGCTCGAGGTGCTTGTTTAAGCCCATAAAGAGCTTTCTTGAGCTTGTACACGTGGTTTGGAGCTTCGATATTCACAAACCCCGGTGGTTGTTCAACAAAGACCTCTTCTTTAATGAAACCGTTTAAGAAGGCCGATTTAACGTCCATTTGATAGAACTTGAAGCCTCTATGTGCAGCAAAAGCTAGCATTAAACGAATGGACTCTAATCGGGCCACGGGAGCATAAGTCTCATCATAATCGAGGCCTTCGACTTGACTATAGCCCTTGGCTACAAGTCTTGCCTTGTTTCTTACGACTTCTCCCTTTTGGTTTAACTTATTTTTGAAGACCCATTTGGTTCCAATAATGGTGGTCTTCTTAGGTCTAGGAACTAAGTCCCACACTTGGCTCCTTTCAAATTGACCTAACTCATCTTGCATAGCTATGATCCAGTCAGGATCGTGCAATGCCTCATCAACTAATTTTGGTTCGATTTCTGAGATCAAGGCGACCTCATTAGACTCATTTCTAAAGAATGATCTGGTCCTAACCCCTTGTTGGATGTCTCCAATAATTTGGTCTTGGGGATGACTAGATGCTATCCTAGATTGCCTTGGTGTTGGCGGTGTCTCATGAGTGGTCTCACTAGACACAGGCAAGGACTCAGTATCAGGCAAAGGATCAGCCTGAGCCCTTTGTTGCCTTTGTTCATCATCATCGGAGTTAACTTCGACTCTTTCTATGTTTTGATCATTCAAACTTAGACTTCTAAGTTCAAATTGAATTTCTCCTACATCCCTCGATTGATCATTTGATTTAGGGATTTCTTCAAATGCTACATCCGAGGGCTCTTCAATCAATTTAGTCCTATTGTTGTAGACTCGATAGGCTTTGCTGGTGAGAGAGTACCCGACCAGTATCTCTTCATCAGCCTTAGCCATGAACTTTCCAAGATGATCCTTGGTATTCAAGATAAACACCTTACAACCAAACACCTTAAGATGTTTAATTGTAGGGGGTTTCCCAAACCAAAGTTCATGGGGAGTCTTTCCTAAAAACCTACGTATCAAGACTCGATTTTGCACATAGCAAGCTGTATTTACAGCTTCAGCCCATAAGTAGCTCGGTAGTGAGTACTCATTGAGCATGCTTCGTGCAGCCTCTTGCAAGACTCGGTTCTTTCTCTCCACAACCCCATTTTGCTGTGGGGTCCTTGGAGTAGAGAACTCATGCCTATATCCTTTTTCTTGACAAAATTCTAAAAATCTATGGTTTTGAAATTCTCCACCATGATCACTTCTAATTGTTTTAATTGTTGTTGATTTTTCATTTTCAGTTCTTCTACAAAAAGAAACAAAAATATCTATGGTTTGATCCTTATTTTTTAAAAAGAAAGTCCATGTATATCTAGTAAAATCATCAATGATCACTAAGAAGTATCTACTTCCATTCAATGAAATGACATTACTGCAATCAAATAAATCCATATGCAATAAATCTAAAGCAGTAGATGTACTTACAACGCTTTTACCTTTATGAGACGCTTTTGTTTGCTTCCCCTTTTGACATGCATCACATAATTTTGTCTTTTGGTACTTGATGCTTGGTAGGCCTCGCACTAATCCTTTGTTCACATGGGCCAACCTCCTATGCCAAAGCCATGATTCTTCTTCTTTTGACATGAAACACTTAGCAGAGGCATTAGTAGCACTTTTAAAAGATACTTGATAAATGCTATCTACCCTTGTGCCTACTAGTACCGTGTCAAGTGTGTCAATGTGTTTGACCAGACATTGACTTGAATGAAACTCAATTGTGTAACCCGTATCACACAATTGGCTGACACTTAGGAGATTAAAGGTCATCCCCTTGACTAGAAGGGCATTCTTGATTTGGAGACATTCGGATATATGAATGTCTCCAACTCCTATAACCTTAAGACTACCATTATTACCAAACGACACATTACTTCTATTTTTGTTTTGAAGGGTAGTAAAGAGTGACTTGTCCTCGGTCATGTGCTTGGAGCATCCACTATCAACAAACCAAGTTGATAGATGCTCCCCCTTGACCAATGCCTACAAGACATGAAAGATAGACGTTTTAGGTACCCAAATCTTGGGACCTAATGCATCTACAATGAAAGACCTAGGAACCCATGCCTTGGTCACAACCTTCCTAGTCTCATGAACCCTAGAAGTATGTGATCTATGAAATTGGGTTCTAGACACAAGCGAAATGAAACTAGACTCCTTAGGTTGATATCCTAACCCAGCCTTGTTGTAGACCGCCTTTTGGGCATTTAGAATCATATCTAAAGTCTTAGAAATAGTTGAGAATTTTTCAAGCATTTTCTTGAGTTTCTCAACTTCACCCTTTAAGGCTTTGTTTTCATCCTCAAGGGCCTCTTGATGTAGGTCATCAACCTCATCTTCCCTAAGGGCCCTCAAGAGCTCTACTTCATCTTTTAATGATTTAATTTGAGTTTTTGATTTCTTAAGCAAAGTAGGTAAATGTGCAATGATTTTATAACATTTTTCTAAATGAGGAGAAGTTACCTCTTCATCATCCGAAGATGATGAACCCGCGGCTGAGGTATCACTCGTGTCACCATCACTCCCGGAATCCAGTTCCTCCCTTGCCATGAACGCTAATTGACGTGTGCTTTTCTCCTTCTTTTCTTCCTCCGATGAGCTTGAGGAGGATTCATCCCAAGTAGCTTTGAGAGCTTTCTTCTTCTTGGCCCTTTCCTCCTTCTTCTTGAGTTTTGGATACTCGCTCCGATAGTGTCCTTTCTTGCTATACTCAAAACAAGTGACATTAGTTTTATCAACATTTTGATCGATAGATTTACCTTTCCCTTTGTATCTCCGGCTCCTTCTCATGATTCTCCTTACAAAGTTGGCCATCTCGCTTGATGATGATCCACCTTCATCATCGGACTCGGAGGAGGATGAGGATGAGGATGAGGATGAAGGAATCTCTTTTTCCTTCTTCTTTTCTTTCTTCCTTCTTCCATCTTTGCTCTTTTCTCCTGCAACTAAGGCAATACATTTCTCTTTTTGACCCTTGTTAGCAAATTCATGGAGTTCCATTTCACAAAAAAATTCATCTAATTTAACAATTGAAAGGTCCTTGGAGACCTTGTAGGCATCTACCATAGATGACCACAAGGCATTCCTCGGAAAGGCTTTGAGAATATACCTTACAAGATCGCGATTCTCTACGCGTTCATCTACGGAATGAAGACCATTGATAATTTCTTTGAACCTTCCGTGTAGTTCACTTACCGTCTCGTTCTCCTTTATGGTGAGGTTTTGTAATTGATTTAAGAACAAATCTCTCTTGGCGATCCGAGAGTCTCGAGTTCCTTCTTGGAGTTCGATGAGCTTGTTCCACAAGTCTTTTGCGCTCATGAATGGACCTACCTTGACGAGTTGGTCCTTGGCTATCCCACATTGTAGAGTGACCACTGCCTTGCCATCGGCTTGTCCTTTGTGAGTTTGCTCGGCGGACCACCTTGATGAGTCTAGTTCCTTACCTTCTTCGTCCTTCGGAGGTGTAAACCCTTCCTCGACGGAGAACCACATTGAGATGTTGGTCTTGAGATAATATTCCATGCGGCTCTTCCAATATTGAAAGTCCGCTCCATCGAAGTAGGGTGGACGATTGGTGCTAAACCCTTCCTTCATAGCCATCTTCTTGCTCTTTAGGGTGTTAATCCGGATGAAGAGAACCTTGCTCTGATACCACTTGTTAGGATCTTCGGATGGCTAGAGAGGGGGGGTGTGAATAGCCTCCTCTAAACGCTTAAGGAATTTCTTCTTACAAATCGTTAGCGCAGCGGAAATATGCAAACAAAAATGTAATACACGAAAAAGAAAGACAAGCACCACTAACACCAGTATGTACGAGGTTCGGGGATAACTTGCCCCTACTCCTCGGCGTGTCCGTAAGGTGGACGATTCCTTGATCTTTCGGTAGATCACACCCCGGATAGATTCCGGCTAAAGATTTCCTCCTTCTCGATGGAGTAACCTCTCCACAAAGTCTTCAGAGATATGTAAATGAAGCACAAGACTTACAACAATCAGTGGCTAGAAAGAATGAAGAATACGCTCATAGCCACACGAAGACGACAGCAGAGCGCAAGAAGGAAAACAACAGCTTCTCAGCCAAGAGCTCGAAAAAACCTTTTCACTTGCTTGATCGATTCTTTTTCTTCTATCATCTTCCTTCTTCTTATGCCTCTGTTTTTCCACTGTGTTCAACCTGTACAGAATCACTGTCAACCTGCACCGAATCGCTGCTGCAAGCTAAGGCGTCGCCAATCACTCTTCCTCCTCATCTGATTCTCTGAACTCACACCAATAGAACCCATGTTCTTTACATGTGTCTCTGAGCTCGAACCAATAAGCAAGAGTCAAGCTGACTGTCAACTGATCACAGCCAGATCGCAGCCAGTGAACGTTGATGCTCCAATTGCACCATTTGCAGCGAAACACAGTAGAAAGAAACCTTTGTTTTATTCTCCTGATGGAGTTTAATTTGAATTTAAGCATTGGCATGATACCTGCAACCTGCAAATTAAAAAGCTCACAGCAGATGGTTAAATCAGACGAATCAGAAGTTGCAGAGAAACAACAGAAACTACAGACATTATCGTGGATCGGTCAGCAGACCGATCCACAACCTTTCTGACCGATCAGGCCATAGCCTGATCGGTCCAAGAAGGCTCTGATCGGTCTGTGTACCGATCAGGCTATAGGTGGATCGGTCCACAGACCGATCCCCTATCCTTTCTCCCGAAATCCGTTGCCTCCTGATCGGTCACTAGACCGATCAGTAATTCTCATAGAGAGTTACTGATTGGTTACTGATCGGTCACCAGACCGATCAATAATTCTCACAGAGAGTTACTGATTAGTTATTGATCGGTCTGGTGACCGATCAGATAACCATAGTATCACTGGATCGGTCAACAGACCGATCCAATGCCTATGTAGGTTTAGAGCTTCGCAGCCCTAAACCCTAAAGCCTTCCTGGTCTAAAGAACGAGCTACCGAGCCCTCTCTGACCTAGTCCGGAGAACGAGCTACCGAGCCCTCTCCGACTTCCAACCTGTCTAGAGAATGAGCTACCGAGCCCTCTCTGACTTAGTCCAGGGAACGAGCTACCGAGCCCTCTCCGACTCCGTCCGGTCCAGAGAACGAGCTACCAATCCCTCTCTGACATAGTCCAGAGAACGAGCTACCGAGCCCTCTCCGACTCCGCGTGCCAAGTTTCCATACTTGGACTTTTCCCTTCCATCTGATCAACCTTGATCAGTAATGAATCTGCGTTTCATTAATATCTGATACAAACTTAAATCAGTGTCAACATCAAAATAACAGCCAGGTCAGACTGTATCAACAGTGTGTACTCTTAATCATGATATAATAATAAGCACGTATACTTAATATTTATTTCTTTGATTTATCAAAGGGTGCGATTTAGCTCGTTAAATCAATATGCCCGATAAGTTGGGAAATGATATTATTTATATGGTGTGTTGTTGATTATAGAATGAAATTGTGTCCTTGCCCCCTTGAGGAGCTCATAAGGATTGTCATGTAAACCCTGCAGGTGGACCTAGTCCGATATGACAATGAAGTTGAGTGGTACTACTCTTGGAGCTAGATATTAATTAAGTGAGTTGTCAGTAACTCATTTAATTAATGGACATTCGATATCTTAAACACAGGGAGACTAACACACTCATGATAAGAAGGAACCCATATAGTAATATGGGATTGGTGCGGTAGTGCAATAATAACTCTTTAGTGGAATGAGATATTATTGATGAACTTGAGTTGGGTGTTCGGGGCGAACACGGGAAGCTCAAGCTCATCGGGAGACCAAAACCAATTCTTCTTCTCGGTCCCTATTGTAGCCTCTTATTTATAAAGTCTTATATCCACCAAACCCAACTTCTTACCCACCTTAAGGTGGCCGGCCAAGTCAAACTGGGAGCCCAAGCTAGGGCCGACCAAACCAAGGTTAGATGGGTTCAAGTTGTGGCCGACCCTAGCTTAGAGCCCAAGCAAGGGTGGTCGGCCACATTCACATTGAAAGAGAGTTTTAAAATTATAAATATTTCCTTTTATAGCTTTCTACAAAGGATTAAGAGAAATATTTGATATCTTTCCTTATTTGTAGTTAAAAGGAAGATTTTAATTTTTTGATAAATTTTAAATCTTTCCTTATGTGGAAGCCATGGTTTTAAAAGAGAGTTTTAAAATTATAAATCTTTCCTTTTATATCTTTCTACAAAGGATTAAGAGAAATGTTTGATATATTTCCTTATTTGTAATTTAAAGGAAGATTTTAATTTTTGATAAAACTTTTCTTTTTATAACCATCCACATATTTTAAAAGAGAAATTTTAATTTATAAAATGTTCCTTTTATAACCAACCATGAAGGGATTTAAAGAAAGAAATTTTTTAATTAAAATTTCTTACCAGAAACAATTAAGGAAGTTTTAATTTTTTTGTTTAAAACTTTCCTAGTTTGGAGAACAAGGTAGGGGCTGACCATTAAAGGTTTATAAGGAAGTTTTAATTAAATTTTCCTTCTTAGACATTGGCAAAGAATATAAGGAAGTTTTAGTTATGTTTAAAACATTCCTTATTTGCCAAGACCAAGGAATATAAAAGAGAGGGTAGAGGTGTCTCACCTAAAAATAACACATCTATTATTCCTCTCCTCTCTTCCTTGGTGTGGCCGACCCTCTTCCATTGCTCTTCCTCTTCTGTTCTTCTTTGGTGGCGGGCGACATCTAGTCTTGGAGAGATTTTTGGTGGCCAGACTTTGCTTGGAGAAGAAGGAGAGATAGGAGACATTGTTTCTTAGCATCCCTTGGAGTTTGGTTGGTGGCAAAAGTTCTTCATCTCTAGGAGATTGTTGGTGGCCGAAACTTGCAAGGAGAATAAGGAGGCTTGGGTGGATTCTCTTCTCGGTAGATCGTCGCCCACACGACGTCCGAGATAAGAAGAGGAATACAATAGAAAATCAAGAGGTCTATAAGCTACATAAGGTATAACTAGTTATTAGTTTCCGCATCATAACTAGTGCATCCTTTTGTATAGATCTTGTAAAACCAAACACAAGAGGTTATCAATTTTAATTATCATTTTTGTTATCGATTTTTGTTTCAATTTCATGTTTCGATAATGTGTTTCTATTGAGGTCTCTATTGTTAAACCTTGTTTACTGTGAGAAGTTTAAATATCCGATTTCTTTGAAAGGCTTTGTCTAGGCAGTGGTGGATGATCCTATACCCAAGAAGGCCTAGTGCCTCACCACGTTTGACCTGGAAGCCGATCCTTGAAATAGATATTTGATCAACTTCTGTAATATAGTTTAACTTAGGAAGATCACATCGGTTGAACTTGAAGTAAGAATGTTAAGTTTCGTTCCCAATTCAAGTTTAACTTCTAAAGGAAAAATTTGGATTAATAATGTTAAACATCATTTGCAATCCAAGTTTAACTTTAGTAGAACACATGGGTAGCTAAGATAGTTCTATACTTGTATAAATTTTTGTACAGGGGAACTAGGACAGTATTCCGAGTAGCAACCAACAGAGGGCGTGTCTACGACTATGAAAGTTGATAGACACATCCTCATCATGGGATCCTTCCCTAATGATATGTCCAACTTGACTTGGCCGAGTGGCTGAACTTCATTATCCGTGAAACCATAAAGAGGTGTCATCAAGGGCTGGAGATCACTCGGCTCTATTTGCATTTGTTTGAATGCTTGCCAAAAAATGATGTTGACTGAACTGGCCATGTCAATAGAAGTCTAGTAGATATTGTAATTGGCTATGACAACCTTGATTATCAGTGCATCATCATGGGGCATCTCAACCCCTTCTAAATCTTTAGGTCTGAAGCTAATTTAAGGACCGATTCCCTGCTCTGTACTATAGCCGACCGCGTGGATCTCCAATCGGTAAGCGTGTGATTTTCTTGCTCAGTTGGAGTCTCCATCGGTTCAGTAGGGATTCTCTGGTCCGTAAATTGCGGACAAGGGGATGGTCCACTGATGTGGACCCTTGATTTGAATGGACCACATCTATTTAAAGATGGGGTCCATCCAAATCAAGGGTCCTCATGTAATGGACCATCCCCTGATCCGTAATTTGCGGACCAGAGGATCTGCTCTCCCATTGGTTGGACCCCCGACTATCATGTCAGTATCCCCCAGGACGACATTATTGTGATTTTCATCTTGCCGTGTTTGGGGCTCTAGTTGGACCCGGGCAAGAGCCCGTGCCCAGTCTGCTAGCGGTTGGGGTATCCTTTGGCATCGCTCGACCTCTCGTTGGTCTCTTCTGGGCAAGCTATTCAACCTTCGATAAGGGTGATGGTTGGGCAACAGGGTACATCAACGAAATCTTTGACTGCTGTTCTAGCGATTTGTCAGATTATAACACTCTCGAGTGTTGCGAGTGACTGACCGGTGGTATGTGCACCACCAGCGTGGGACTTCCCGTGGGGGTTCAGGATATCTCTCTCACTCAGTTGCCACATGCTGTATGACACGGGCTTGTGGTTCTTAATGATGAATCTTAGGACCCATCCGAGGTCGGTTATATGGAGGAGCTAGTATTCCTTGGCACTCGAGATCTAGAGCCAGAGTAGGTGCGATGACCTCCTTCCTCCGGGCGGACTGTGCCTCTTCGACATTAATAAACTCGGTCGCCCGATTGAGTAGATGGTCAAAGTTCCTTAGAGGTCTTATGATTAAGGAGCAAAAGAAGTCATTATCGGTGAGTCCTTGGAAAAAGACACTTACCAAAATTTTGGAGGTGGTTGTAGGAACATCTATGTCCACTTGATTGAATTTTTTGATATAGGCTCCGAGTGTCTCCTTGGGCCTTTGTTTGAGAGAAAAAAAAGGCTCAGAGGGGTCTTGTGGTAATGCTGTCTGCTGGCGAAATGATGAAGGCAAATCTTGTGAAAATCCTTGAAATAATGAATGGAATCGGCCGACAATTGCTTGAACCATCTTTGTGTCGAGCTGCCGAGTGTAGTGAGAAACATTCAGCATTTTACACTGTCCGTATATTGATGAAGAAGGGAGGTATTTTCAAATTTGAGAAGGTGATCCTTAGGGTTAGTTGATCCTTTTTTTTCCCCTATTGTCAAGGGTTGATAGTGTTTTTGCAACTTGTTTTCTAGCACCTCCTTAGAGAATAGGGTGCTAATCTGCTCGAGAGAGTTGCAAATTATTAGGACTTTTCCCTTGCGCCCCTCTCGGACAGGTGCTTCTCCGGAAGATTCTTGGGGTAGTCCTTCTTGGCCCATGAACTCGGGCAGCGTATGGAAGAGCGCTCGATGGCGCGGAATGGGTGAGTGAGGCGCAAGAGGAAGATGGGCTGGCGGCACGTAAGGAAAGTCCTTGCCAGCCGTTGGGGGAATGAGCTGATGCTTCGCCGAGCCTCCCTCCCAAGCTCCTCTTTTCCTCTAATGTACCATTGTTGATGCGATGGGATTGGGTGACAGAGTACCACTAGTAGCTACTTATTGTTGCTGCATCATCTTTTGAGCTCGGGCCGTAACCAGTAGCTCCAAATCTTCTTGGGATAGAGTGAAGGTAGTGAATCGTCCAGTCTCTTCCATCTCCATGCTTTAGATTCAGGCAAAATTTTTTTCATAGATGGTGCCAAATATGATCCTGTCTGAAAATTGAAGAGATGATGCACTGGCAACAGTGTCTTGGTTGTTGACTGGAATCAAACTTTTTACTCCAAGGAAAGGTTTCCCTTCAGTCCTGTGCACACTAAGACGAACAAACAAAATGTCAATGCCCAGAAACCAAGGGTAGTCCCTGGCGAAGGCCCTCTAATGCTCAAGTTAGTACAGATCTCAGACAAGTGAATAAAAAGCATTAGAGAACGTGTGCACGAGAATAAGCTTGGGATGTTAAAGAACGCATGCATCTTGTCAATAGAGATGACTCCCTTTTATATACTACCTCTAATAACCTCCATAATCATGAGGTGGTAAAGAATGTCAGAGGTTGTTGGGTAATGGAAAGAGTACAACCTATGTAATAATTTTTCGAGGAATCTTCCTTTACCCATATGTGTATCTCTTTTGTCGTTTATAGCTTATGCCATTGATGAGGTAGTTAAAGGAATATGTTGTTATAAGTGGTCGGCTGATGAGAAACATGATAATTCTCGAGGAGGGTTCAAGAAGAATATACTCTGACATATGGTCGTTATTCTCACAGGTTAGGATTCTTTGCTCATGTTGTCCGCTGAGTATATTTCAGTCAGCCTATAAGGATGGCCATCTTTATGCCTATCCTCGCAATAAGCTACTTTGTTATGTGCTGAATGGTGCTAGCAATCCATTTGGAGAATAATATAATGCCTTGAACATCCTGGAAGTCTGTTTGAAAAGCAATATGATAACCTGTGCGTGCTGGAAATCTATCTGGGAAGCAATATAAAGCTAAGTGCCTCAGGTCCGGTTGGCCTTTTATTTGGTCGGGCGTGTAAGTGCCTCAGGTTCGAGTTATAGGGCCACCTAAATTTGTCCGGTTCTATTACCGAACGGATAAACCGACATATTGTCGTGTGGAAACCGATAGGGATGGCTAGTAATAGGGTCGATCGGGCGTGTGTAGAGACGCTCGTATAGATTAAGGAGTTTGACCTTTCCCTCGACCGGACCTATGGTAGATCGATTGTGAGGTGGGTTGGACATCCCCTAAACTCGGTTGGTTATTAAATGACCGAACATGTTAGCTTTCCAATTCAAGAGTAAAGCATTGAACCTTCTATGTCCGACCAGCTTAAGGGCCCGTCGGCCCTATATATTCCAAATGACTTATAATCCGATCAGGTTGACACTGTAAGCCTTAGTGCTGGACGAATAACAAAGCGATCGGGGAATGCTTTCTTCCCTTGACTTTGACCATCACGTCATCTTAACTTTGACTTCCATGTTGTCTCCTAAATCAGCTCATTACATACCATATCAAATGTATTAAGTAGGTTCAAAGAGTTGCATTAAAGAAGTTGTGCTAACTAGTTGTAGCTATTATCTATGGATAGCAATGTTGAAGAATAAACCATATGAATGCATTCAAGATGCCACATAGCTTTCGGTCGGTCGTTTTAGCGCGGCCTGCAAGGTTGCTCAATCCCTGCGAGCTGATTCTCGGTAACAGTCTAGCTTTCAGTTGTCAGAGGCCCGTTCCAGTTTCGTATTGGTTCGGTAGTTGAGAGTTCAATCGTTGCCTTCTCGTGTCGTCCTTGAGACTAGGCTTAGTTTCTATCACTAAGGAGTTTGTTTGCTAGACCGGCTTTTGGTGTGGTTGCACCTCTCCTAGACGTGCTTGCCAATAGCACGTGTACCACAAGCTAGGAAGCCCTACTCATCCCATCTAGGTCGGCAAAGGAGTCGACTCGGACTTCCAATATGCCAAGACAGACACACTTTCGAGTGGAGTCCTGGACGACGTTCACTTATGGAGGTAGTCTAGATGGTGTAACTCTGTTTAATTATATGAAGAAGGTTTGCGTTGCTTCTTAGAGAGGGATCTGGGTGAGAAGTTGCAAAGCATAAAAGGCACTCGTAAAAAATAATATGCCAATAAATTTATCCACTCTATCGATTTATAAAAACATTTATATCCTTGTATAAATTATAATAACTAAGTACAATACATTTTGAGAACAAGGATCTATTGGTGCAATCAGACCTAGCTTAGTCTTGATAGATCAATTATCATATTTTATGTTTAAACAATATATTTATCACATTGAGAGCAATAATATCGAGGTAAAATTAAGTATATTAAGTTTGTCAAGGTTAACTAGACACTTGATATTGTATAAAAAACCAAATGGATTAAGATCAATAAAACATTTGGCAAGAGGAAAGTCAACAAGTGTTGGCAAGTGAGAAGATCAGAAGAGAGTTAGCAAGATGAAAGTCTGTCAATAGTTGGCAATGAAAAAGTACAACATGAAGTTAGTAATGGAAGTCTAGACAAATGAAGACTCAATATTTAGAAAATGTGGAAGTCTAAGTAAGTTAAGAAAGATTAAATGCATAACAAATATAGAAGTTTAGATATGTTAAGAAGGATTATATGATTGATAATTATTGAAGTTTAAATAGGTCAAGCAAATCATATGCTTGACAAATTTAGAAGGGTAGGTCAAGGAGGACAAGGTATAGAAGTTTAGATAAGTCAAGGAGGATTATTGTATATTTGACAAGTGTAGAAGTTAAAACAGGTTAAGGATGGTCGAATGTTTGATAGTAAATGAAGTCTAGATAGATCAAGCCATAACATCTCTTTTATTGTAATCTTCTTGGACAACTTAGCAAGGAATATATGATAAAGGTGCAACATTACCCTCCAAGGCCTTAGTCTCAGTAGAGCCAACCCTAGTATGGTGAGCCTCCTGAGTAACACCCACCCCCGCACTATCAAAAGAGGAGTCAATAGAGGTATCAATTTCCTCCACAACTATAGGTTCCTTAAGCAACACCATCTACAGGTCAATCTCTTCCATCATACCTATGTACTCAATATTATTATTATACATCCCCTCGAAACGATACAGTGGTTGAAGCATAGGGTGTTACCATATTTAATCATGAGATCAAAGCTTAGCGTGTCCGAGCATACCTTGGCCACTGCACTCCTGGTTAGTAACCACCTGTGTTTAGCTCCTTTGTGTTGGCCTAGGGTTGGATTGACGTGGACGTTGGGGCGAGCGAATCACCTTTTGCCACATTAATATTATTATTGTACTCAATAATTTCAACCCAAGAATAACAGTACTATTAATATCGATGAATTTGGATCTCCTGATCCACAATTCTTGGTCCCCTCCTAATCCTTATATACTTCGGATGCCGTTTTATTTAATGAATTCATCCAAAAAAAAAATGAAAATCTAAAATGTCTCAATTTCGTGCATAAATTATAATTTTTTAGTATCCTCATTAAATACATTTATAAGATAAAAAATGTTAAAAAGTTATAATTTATATACGGAATTGAGACATTTTATATTTTCATTTTTTTTTTTGAGATGAATTCACTAAATAAAATGACATCTGAAGTGTGTAGAGAGCAAGAGGGGACCAAGAATAGTGGATCAGATTCGAACTGAATATTCACCTTGAGGAGTTTGCAATGGTAGTTTTCCACTAGTCGAGTATTTTCAATACATGCGAAAGGCACATAGAGGTTGCAAATTTGTGACGAGAGGTATAAATTTTAGATAATATTTTGGCTAATTTGACAATTCCCACACTTCTATTTCTCCAAGTTTTGTGATTTGGGGAGGCAACTAACAACTCGACCTGATAATTTGGCTATAATAACTTGTCTAGTGAGTCTATCAAGTGAGATTGGAAAATCAGAGGTTCGGTTGCTAGAGTTTGGTAGTCACATCCAAAACTTCTATTGAAAGAAACATGGAGTCCCCCACAGTGTAAAAATTAAACTTTGTCACAGAGTAGAAATGTTTCTTTCGCCATATTAGATGCTGTCAAGGGAACTAGGGGAGGTAAAGTTTAATTGCAAATTTTTATTGGATAAGGGATTTATTCAGTCAAATGTGTCTATGTGGGGTGGTCTAGTCCTCTTTTGACAAGAAGAAGAATGAGATTATGAGGTTTTGTTTAAACTATAGATAGTCAAGTGTTGTGAGAAACAAGTACCCTTTTCCTTATATTAATGATTCGATGATTAATTAAAGGACAACTGTATATACTCCAGATTAACTAAGTTATCATCAACTGCACAGGCATATGGAATACTGCTTTTAGAACTTGGTATGGTACACGAAGAGTTCTTGGTGACCCCTTTTGGGATAGAAATGCATTAGCAGCTTTCATGGTCATGTTGAATTAAGTACATATTATTGGTGTATGAAAATCATTTTATGATTGTCTTCATTAATGACATTTTGGTCCACCCTAAATCTGGAGCATGCATGGAGACACATCTTAGACTAGTTTTAGAGCTTGTGACCATCCTATGCAAAAGTTGAGTAAATGTTCTAAAGCTAAGAAGGGCGACTAAATGCAAAGTGAAGCGTGGTTTTTGGTTGTTTTTAGTGGGGTTTCATGGACATAGTTCTCAAAGAGGGTATTCTATTTACCCAAAGAAAAACAAGGCAGTGATCAAATGAGAGCAATCTAAATACATCTATTCTCTATATGAATGCTCCGAGCCAAGGCTTGGGAGAAGTGCTGATGGAACTTGATCGGGTGGTAGGATATGCTTTTAGAAAGCTAAAGGATGCCTTTGCTCTCAAGATCTTGTAATTCTGCGACCTGTGTTTTCAGGAAGAGCTTCTGTAATAGGCTCATTGGTTCCTCTTTGAAATTCATCTAGGAACCACTTGAATGTGTAGATAGCTTAAGAATTCGTATTGATGGTGGGGCATGAAGAGAAATGGCATATCTTGACTCAGTGCTTAATCTTGATCAAGAACACCTGACAAGACATTTTCAATGTTGAATTACTGAAGAGTGTATTGAAAGATAACTACCATGGTGAAAAAGAGGTGAATTGGAGTAAGTTATGGCGTGAGCAAGAAGGTATAAAGATAGTTCATAAAATTTGATTTATCCCATATCTTATCCTATGATGTCATTATTAATCACTTGCATGAGTGATGCAGGACCGAGATCCGAGCGCTCTTTGAAAACACGAGTCGCTTGTTTTATTATAAAAAATCTGACCAAATCAACATTTTCAAATTACAACATGTTCCTTTTGTCTCTCCCTTCTGTTGAATTTTCTTCACGTAGGACATTTCATTGAAAGTGAACCGAGGAGATGACAGGCCATAGCAGGGATAATTTGGTGCATATATATAAATGCTGACACCTACTTACAACAGACGAAACAAGGAACGAAAGAAAATCATAACAAGTATCTTCTACCTCACATTTCTTATCTGATACTTAATCGCAACTCTTGCGTCATTATCAACAAATGGCATTAGGTTGTGACTAGCAGCCCAGCCACCTCTACTCAAATGCATAAATACAATCACAGTATTCTTCTTCTAAAAGGACCTTCTGTTTTTTTTTTTTTATATTTATCTATCTGTTAAATTTGAAACACAATTTATACAAATTCAAACCTCGATCTTTAGAATATTCTTTTCATTTGAGATTCGAATCTTAATCTTCTTGTTATTAATTCCTTTGAATGTTTTACCATTGCACGGGGATAACTTTCAAATCTATTTTTGAAATGAAAGTAGGTTGACCTCTGTTGATTTTCATTAGTTGGGTTTGACCTTGTTTTACCTAAACTAGAAAAAACTTACAAAACATATTTCAACGGGTATGATGTTATACACTAATTGGCGCGTGATGTGCTATTGGATCAAGATCATAGCCTATGGTGTCAAATTAGCTGTGTCCGAACCAAGCTGAACGAGGTCCAGTCAACCCCTTTAGTTGTCATGCTCATGCCCAAGTGGAATGCCACATCACAGGTGTCGGGCACAATCAAGATGTGAGACTTACACACTTGACCTGAGTGAATTCACGTCAAGAAATTTTAAAATTGATTTAGTATTTTTAGGCTAAAGTTGCTAAAATAATTCTAAATCAACTTTTTCTAAAACCATGAGGTATTTTACTTTTTCTTTGTTTTCAAACCCCTAAATTAACACGAATTCTATCAAACACCGGATTATCCCTGACCGACATATGAATTGAACCACTTCTAGCCAACTTGACTTGTTGTCTTTTCTGGGCTGGGTATAATTTGGGAAAAAAATTTCCTGGTGATCAGATTTATTTATTTTTATATATAATTTAAGTACGGATTATAAAAAATTATCTAAGATAAATATAATTATTTTTTATTATAATAAATTTAACATAATATGTGTTGGATAAAACAATTCGTTGTCGGAGATTTTGAAGACTTAGTTGAATTTAAAATTACACATAATTTAAATTCAATTTACAATAGAGATGACCTGAGCGGATAATCTCAGGTTGTCAGCAAGGATTGGTTTCTGCCAAGTGATGAAGGCAGTTTGCACAGTGTTGACAGAACGGGCTGATCGGCCGAGCACGAGCGGACACAACAGATCAGAAAGGCCGACCGGGCAGAAAGGTTGATCGAGCGGGCAGACAGACCTGGTGAGAGGTAGGCTAGGCGATTTGTTGTCGGGTGGATAGACATACAGCTCGGGCGAAGCAGACCGATCGAGCGAGAGGCAGACTGGGCGAAAAACAGGTCTGGCGAAAGGCAGACCAGGCGAGTAGATAGGTCTAGACAGGCAGGTCGGGCGAAGCAGACCGGCCGAGCGAGAGGCAGAGCGAGTAGATAAGTCAGGCGAATAGACTGGCCGACCGGGTGAGCAGACAAGTTAGGCGAACAGACTGGCCGACCCAGCGAGCAGAGAGATCGGGCGAACAGACTGATCGACCGGGCGAGCAGACAGGCCGACCGAGCAAATAGATAGGCCGAACGGGCGGATGAAGAGATTGACCGGGAAAATTGACCGAGGTCTGCGATTAACGCAATTTCCTTGAAACAGATTCGCCCTACCTCTGGCAGTGCTTCGAGGTTTACTCGGGTCGTCTGTTTCCCAAGATACAATGGTTGACCGTGATTCCACCAAGCACTAGTGGTTACGGCGAACTGAGAGGCACCCGAATGCTATCACGGGCACTCTGCCGAGCAGGAGTTGCACAACAGAGAATGAGGGAATGAAGGTGGAGAGAAGCTTGTGTTGCTGTGTATCTCTTACCTGTGATCGCAGCCTCCTTATATAAGAGCTCAGATCAATGACAACGTTAATGGTTGATTAATGACCATTACTTTGCCAAGCAGTGAAACACCCACCGTTTCACTCATTATCGCTCGACCGTTTTGATTCTGCATTAATTTTGACTTTAATGCATCAATTCCTGTAACAGCAAAAAGGTTTACGTGGCAAAATGTTGATTGTTTCCCTTAGGCAAATTTGCCCTAACCGATTTGGCATTCGGCGAGCATAAATCGTGCCTGCACATAAGTCAACATGATTCAATGCAATTCAAGCCCTAGATTCGGCGAGCACCCATGCATGAGAAAGAGTCTCTCCTCATATATTTGTTCACATTCTTAATGCATGTAAATCAATATAAATCAACCATCATACCAGAAAACTCTTAATGTGGGACTAAAATCTCATTAATGATGGAACTTCTTTCTTTTTCCACCTCTTCTCTATTCACTTTTATTCAACAATATGATCCAATTTTTAGAGACCGTGTCGAGCACAACCCAAAGTGTTCCGATTTGAGCTAGGTTATGGGTAGTTTGTCCCATTTGACACTTCTGATGGTACCTTAATACTAAAATAGCAAACTAGGAAGGAGCAATTTAGTGGAAAAAGCTGGAACAATCTTCAAATACTCAGTCGCCACAGTGGAGCTAGATGTCATAAAGCAGTCATCTGATCAACAATGATCTCAACAATAATATTGTTCAAGCCCAACCTCCATGCCCACTTGAGTAGCAACTTTGGACAAGGAGGACGTCAACCCAAATCATATTCAAGAGGGAGTATACAAAATAGGTTGATATTCATACTTGTATAACACCAAAACCATAACCTCCAATCATATTCTAATATAAATTTTAAAATATTTGTAATTATTTATATGATGAAAAATGTTTTTTAGTAGAAATAACTAGTTATTAAATTTTACCTCAATGTGAAGAAATGTATTTTTTAGGTGGCGATATGCATACTATTGGTGCAATTCTGTTGTCAAGTGGTCAAGTTTGACCAAATATTTTGATGCGTTTTGTAAAGGTTTAAGTTTGGTTTATCCTATATTTTTGATATGTTAAGGAACTTACAAATATGCACATGGAGCTCGTGGATCTTGTGATTCTATGAGATCAAGTTATAGATGGCTTTGACATGGCCAAGTTGGATGCTTATATTCAACTTCTAGATGGACAATAGGATGAAGAAGATGAAATAGTTGCTAGTTCAATGGTTTAATGATTTTTAATAAGGTGAGCTCTAGTTCATCAATGAAGGATGACATGGAGCACATGAGGGATCAAAAATTTCTAGTGAGGCATAATCTAGGGCAACCTAGTAAGAATGGACTCCATAAGTGAGCAGGCGAATATCAAAGGATGACACATTGGAGAAACTTGGGGGTCTTGGTGCATCCAAGGTAGTAAGGGCTTGAGACAAAGTGAACTTGAAGACAATATAAAGAATTAAGTATTGGATCATGTTATATCAGGTGATTAGTGTGGCGAAGAAGGAGAATATCACTTTTCTGTGATTGTTAGTGTTCTAAAGGAATAATGTGACAAAAAAATAAGAACAGAAAGATAGCAAACTAGATGACACAATGATTTAATATGATTCTACAACCCCTAGATTATACACCTGAGAACACTTTTAGGTGGATCACTCCTGAGAACATCTTTACATTTTCTTTTCAACAACCCTAGAGGTGGAGAAATCTCTATCAATTCAACACACAGGAATTACAATAAATTAAAATATATATATGTATATAGTAGAGACAATGTTTTGATGTTGATAGCATTTAATTATTCTTTAATTTCACAACCCCTTTATTACCTTCTCGAATTCTGACATTATGCAAATGTGGCAATCATTAGTCGATTGCTGATAATCCATTAGTCCAAATCTGACTCAAATCAACATCATCAAGAATGATGACAATAACTAGTTAAGAGTCTAAACTAGCTACCTAATACCTTATAGGAAGCCTTTGACTAAGGAGCAGTAAGTTCTTAGTTGTAGTCGGTGATTAAGCTTGATCCTATGCTTTGCATAGAATTATAACGGTGTAGTTGAGTTAAGTCGAGAAGTTTGAAAATTTTGATTGATTAAAGATAAAGTATTCAGTGAACTCTTAAATTGATTGAATGCATATGAAGAAAAGAATGTTGTTTTTCATACTTTAGTCAACTAAAACTAGGTCCAATTGACTTAATGCTTAAGCAGTTGACTAGATAGTTTTTTTTTTCAGTCGACTACCCAATGAGTTATTGGCTATACAATGATTACTTATGCATGATCAATCAACTGAACTGAAGGTTGTTTCCAATTGATTAGAGGCAAGCAAAATAGAGTTGTTGGAGCCTTTTTTATATATACATCATGAGTTGTTTGGATTGGGAAGGGTGCTTAAAATTGATTAAGATTTTGCTATGAGCAAGGGCTCAAGCTTAATAACATCCAATACCATGCGATATGATAAGAAGATTTTCACTAAAAAAAATTGTTATTTAGCAATGAATATTTGAAATGAAATTTTTTCACCATAACTTTGTAATGAAATTTACAATAAAAATATAAATTGTCGCAAATTACCATCTATTTTGTGAAAAAATATTTTAGTTGTAAATTAGTAATAAAATAGAATTCGTTGCTAAAGTCATTGGAAATTAGAAACAAACTTCAATATTCGTCACAGATTTTACGACGAATCTATTATTCATCGTTGAATTTGCGATGAATATAGAATTCATTGTAAAATTTGTGACAAATCTTAGATTCGTCACTGAATCTACGACTAATCCAGGATTCATTGTTGAATTTATTACTAATCCAGGATTCGTCCTATAATTCAATTTTTTAATATAAATTTAGACATTCTAAAATGTTCCTATGGATTTTGATAAATCTCTTGATTATATAAATACCCTCAAATATTAATTTTACCTAATATATTGAGATTGGTGAATTTTTGAAAGCGATTAACAAATTTTGAATATATTCACTTTCAAAAAATCACTGATTAGGTAAAATTAGTATTTGAGGAGATTTATAAAATCAGTAAATTTATAGGAACCCATAAGAATTGATTTCATATCATTCCGAAATCTATAGATACCTCAACCGGGTTTGGAAAGTTTAATTTAAAAAAAAATGACAATCTTCGACAAATCCTGGGATTCATCGTAGATTGACAATTTTTTTTTTAATTTAAAAATTTTAAACCTGGTTAAGATACCTATAGAGCTTAAAATGATATGAAGTCAATTCCTATAGGTTCTATAAATCCCTTGATTATAAAAATAAACTCAAATATTAATTTAACCTGATATATTGAGATTGATGATTTTTTAATTGTGATTTAGATTTTTTTAGACACATTTATAATAAAAAAATTAAAAATTAAGTAAAATTGGTGTTTGAGGAAATGTCACGCCCCGGGGGAGTCCCTGTTCGAAGAAATTTCGACAGCTCCTCCCCTGTACGGCTGACAATCTGAATCATTTCTACATGCACAATATACCTCAGCCACAGATGGCTGGAATATACACACAACCACGCAGTTTATATGCAGCCTACTCGGCTGATACAATAAAAAAACCACCACGCAGTTATATGTAAAACTAACAGCCCACTCGACTGTACCAGAACCAAACACAGTGGAAATACAACGGACACACATACAAACTAAAAAAACGAAGACTGTTAGCCGGCTAGACTTACACCACACAAAAGTAATTTGCTTCTCCCACCCCCTCTGACACATTCACCTCCTTGGCCCCACTAAAAATTTAATGATATTCACATTTATACCCTTTTATACTTTATTTGTTATTTTTTAAATTGGTTTTATTTTTGTTTTGTTAATAATAAAAAAGCAAACAATTTTTTTTGTTTTCGCACTCCCAATGCACAATTTTTTTTTGACCGGCCCCAATATTTTTTTTATTAGTTTTGGTTTTTTTGTTAAAAAAAATAAAACTAATAAAAAAATAAACAAAACTAAAATAATTTTTTTATGTTAACAATATTGTTTTTTAATTGGTTTTATTTTTTTTATTAACAATAAAAAAAACAATTTTTTTTGCCGCCCCCAATATTTTTTTTATTAGTTTTGTTTTTTTTGTTAAAAAACTAAAATTAATAAAAAAATAAACAAAGCTAAAATAAATTTTTACCGCCCCAACATTTTTTTATTAATTTTGTTTTTTTAAAAAAATCAATAAAAAAATAAATAAAACTAAAAAAAATGTGGCCGGGCCCAGCAATTTTTTTTATTAATTTTTTTTTTGTTAATAAACAAACAAAATTTAAAAAAAAAAGAAATGACAAAGGGTATAAATGTAATTTTTGGAGTGGAGGCTGGGAAGGGATGTGTCAGAAGGGGTGGGAAAAGCAGCTCTCCACACAAAAATACAACATTCCAGAAACAAAACCGGAATACAAAGCTAAATACACATATCTCATATACTAAAATAGAATTAAACAAAAGCGGAGGCAGGTTTTCTGATGTGACGTGGGGACCGACAGGCAGGATACTCCAAGCGACTCCGTAAACAACCTGGTACCTGAAAAAGATACTGTCCACAGGGGTGAGTTCAACAACTCAGCAGATACCTAGTTGATATGTATAGTAAACTATAACAAATAGTAATAACTATGGAGTACATTCTCCTAGACAAAAGCTGGAAATGCACAATAGAAAAGGGCTGAAGAGAACTGTACCCACCAGAATAGTCAGGTTGTCAGACCGAGAGTATCATAAATCCTGTATGCATGTCAAACATATGCATCCATCCAAATGTAGCATATAAGTGCAACAAACACAATTAGTAAATGCATCAATGCATATGATGCCAATGACATGGTCACCCCTGACACCAGTCAGTCATCTCACACACGATGATGAGACCGAGTGGGTAGGGTTGTGACAACCGTGCACTCTGTCGTCACTGCTCCTGATGAGTGACCGAGTGGACGGGATGCTGTCGGAGTACACCTATCCTCCTACCCCAAATCATAAATGGGGGAGCTCAATGCTCTTATCTCCCGGTACACAATGACGGGGAGGAATCTCTGCCGGCTACCACGCTGCGTCGCACTACCCATGAGCAGACCAACGGAGCCTAACAAAGTCCAACCGTCTGCCGGCTACCACGCTGCTACACTAAACCAGCGGAGCCTAACAGAGCAGAACTGTCTGCCGGCTACCACGCTGAGTCACCGGACCAGCGGAGCCTAATAGCAGAACTGCCACACACCTGCCTGATATACCATTAACCCATGAGTGGTGGTGTGTGCAGATCTATGTAATTGGCGATGTGCTCAACAATAATGGAGCAGACTATCGCACAACATGCAATCATGCAAGATGGTGCATGTCACTAAGCATGGAAATATCCCGAACCTATCCATAGATATAAAATGTGTACCCTAGCATCAATGGATTAATATGAAGATCTAAGGTACATAGGTCAGATAAGGTATCACAAACCTAGATCTTGAACATAATAAATACATGGTTGTGTCATTACCCCTCTAAGCATGTATAATCAGGTAGGTACTAACATGAAGTGCATAATAGGTAAACAAAACAAGCATGTAACCAATATCGGGTAGTGACCAACTGAAGCAAAGACGAACATAATCATTACTAAAGGTTATAACCTACTAAACATATCAACATGACATTATCAAAGATAAGTCAAGGTACTCATCTCAAATAGCAGGTCCAATCAGTCAAATCCAACGTCGAGATGCTCGTCTCGCGTCAAGGTCCTGTGTCACCAATATACATACATTTTTATTTAGCTACAACTCAAATGCATAGCCAAATAAAATCCTTAAAGATAAATTAGGGTAAAACCCTAATAAATCTAACCATCTAGTAATCCATATCATCTCCAATTCAACACATACCTAATTTCATCAACAATACAAACCAATTACCCTACTTCTTACCTTAATCCACGACCTAAAAAGGTTGCTGTCGGAAAGGAGATGCTGCTGGAATCTACTTCTCTGCCCTGTTCAAAACTGCTGTCCACCAAACCAAATATCCCTAAATTAGCAGCAATCCTAGATCAATCACAACAATCAAATTTAGTTAGGGTTTACCCTAATCAACCACCTCTTCTCTGGTGGCAATCTCACTGCAGACGGCGGTGCTCGGCTAGAGACGACAACAACCCCAAATCAGAGAGGACTCTGGCAGATCAGATGACGATCGGACGAACCTGAGTGGCGTTGATCAGAAAAGGGCAAGCGATGTTATGATCAAATCGGGGGAAGAAGAATTGGACACTCAACGACAAGGTCAAGTCTGGGTCGGATCCGCGGCTGGGGAGGGGAAAAAAACCATGCGATGCCAGCAGAAGGGCTCACGGCTGCTGGGATGCCAACGGTGGTGGCATCAGCGACAGGCGATGAGCTGAGGTGAAGACCTCGACACAAGGGAGAGAAGAAGGGTCCGTGGTTGTTTTGATGTGATCAACCAAGTTAGTTAGATCCTGTTTGTTTTTGACCCCTGTGTCTAAGTGTGCAGGAGCTCAGGAGTACATGAAGTCTAGCGGAAGACGCAGCTAGCGAGAAGGACGACACGAGAAGGGAGCCGACGGGCTCGGTGCGTCCGAAGGACGAAAGAGCTGCGGAAGAGTACACCGGTGGGCGAGAAGAACATGCGCGACGTTCGAGGGATGTAAAGCCGGGACGGAAGACTACTTAAGGAGAAGGTCGAAAATTAGATTCGGGTGAGTCCTATTTCGGTTGGCCAAAATCACCCAAGCAAACGGAGCTTCGGAAGTCAAAGCAAAGGAGAAAGTGAGCTGGAAATGCAGCTTAAGGCGCCTTCATCAAGATTGGAGGTGCCTCCACCTTTGAGGCACCTCAATCAAGCATTGGAGGTGCCTCAAACCTTTGAGGTCCTTCAAGCTTGTTTGAGGCACCTCAGCCTGGGTCAACTGAACCATTTGTGCGCGGATAGAACTTTATCCGCTTGACTTGGCTCGAGGCGCCTTGAACCTTGTTGGAAGTGCCTTGGACCCTCGGGATAGACTTTCCAGGAGCTATATAAAGGCCCCTGAAGCTAGGAAATATTCATTATTCAAGCAATCAACTCTATAATCATTCCTAGCAACCTCTGAGCATTCTAAGTGTAAAAAGGCTTCTCCACCTACAGTGAAGGAGATACTCTAGTAGAGCTGTTCAACCGCATTGGATTAACAACCGTCTTAGTTGAAACCAAGTTAATTTCTGGTCTCCTTTTTATTTCTACACATTTTACTTTTTATTAGTGTTGAATTTTTGAGTTGAAAGCCTTGAGGAGGGTATACTCTTATTTTGCAGGCAATTCACCCCCTCTTGCCGGCCCCGCTGCACCAACATCTATAACTAAGATGACTTGAATACCTCAAGTCTAAGGAAACTTGCACTTGAGCTACAGTAAAAAACTTCACAGACATATCCATATATGTAGAGAACCATATAAAGTCTTATAGTAGGTCACTCCAATGAAATAATTACCATAACTAGAATCCATATTTTACTCTCGACAACCTAATGTTTCCAGCTAGTAAGTAACGGTTGCTTGGTCAGACTAAGGAGTATAATCCGTGCTAGTCTCATAGAATTGATGATGTCCAGATATATCAATTCATTGACTAGGGAATATTCCAATACTTTCATAATTACACATGTAGAGGCGCTCACTAGTTGTGATCCAATCACAAATCCTCTTATGCTATGAATCATATTGCGGATGTTTAATAAGTGAGTTTAAGTCTATTCAAATATATAAATAATGTGCATTCAAATAGTGAATCTTTATTTATCAAAATAAATAGTACAAATCATAAAGTGGTTGCCTTAGAACATCTCTCAAACATAACATACTCCCACTTGGTCTGATATCAATCGCCACAGTGTCCTATACCATACGTCTGGACGTAACTCTCAAACTTTCTTTATGGTAAAACCTTTGTTAAAGGATCCGCTAGGTTCCTTTCAGTTGAAATTTTCTTGAGTTGTATTTCTTTCCTACTAATGATCTCCCTAATTAGATAATAGCGGTGAAGCACATGTTTGGATTGCTAGTGAGACTTAGGTTTCTTTACTTGTGCAATGGCTCCAGTATTATCGTATTAGACTGGTAATGCTTCAACAATGGTCGAAACCACTCCTAGTTCATTTATAAACTTCTTGATCTAAACTACTTCCTTTGCTGCTTCCGAAGCTATAATGTATTCCGCCTCATAAGTAGAATCTGCTATGGTGTCTTGCTTGGAACTCTTCCATCTAACTGCACCTCCATTCAAAGTGAATATGTATCCAGATTGGGATTTGGAGTCATCCTTATTTGTCTAGAAGCTGACATCTATATACCCGCGTATAACCATATCACCATCTCTATATACTAAGAATATATTCTTAGTTTTTCTGAAGTACTTAAGGATTATCTTGACAAACAACTAATGATCTATTCCTAGATTTGACTGGCATCTGCTCTTGACATTTAGAGCATATGATACATTGGACCGAATACATAACATAGCATACATGATAGATCCTATAGAAGTTGCATAGAGAATCTTATTCATGCAAATCTTCTCATCTTTTGTGCATGGGCACATATACTTTCAAAGGTGAATTCTATGCCTCATGGGTATAAAACTTTTCTTGGATTTATACATGCTAAACCGTTTTAGCATTATATCTATATATGTAGATTGTGAAAGACCATGCAATCTTTTCGATCCGTCTCTATAGATTTTCATCCCGAGGATGTAAGTTGCTTCTCTTAGGTCTTTCATGGAGAACATCTTGGACAATCAAATTTTAACTGATTGTAGAACTGACATGTCATTTCTTATAAGTAATATGCCATCAATATATAATATTAGAAATATGACTACACTCCCACTAACCTTCTAGTATACACAAGGTTTGTCAAGATTTTGTGAGAAATTAAACTCTTTGATTGTCTCATCAAAACAGATGTTCCAACTCCTGGATACTTGGTTCAGTGCATAAATGGACCGTTGAAGCTTGCATACTTCATTTTTCAACAGATGTGAAACTCTTAAGTTGTATCATATATACGTCCTCGAGTAGGTTTCCATTAAGGAAAGCTATTTTCATATCCATCTTCCATATCTCGTAATTATAATGAGCTGATATGGTCAGGAGTATCCAAATAGATTTAAGTATAGCTAATGGTAAGAAGGTTTCGTCATAGTCAATTTCTTGCCTTTGACAATAGCCTTTTACCACTAATCTTGCTTTGTCAGTAATTACATTACCATCAATGTCAGTTTTTTTCTTGAAAACTCATTTGCACCCAATAGGTGTAATGCCTTCAGGTGGGTCCACTAAGTTTCAAAGTTAATTTTCATATATGAAAACAATTTTCGACTTCATGGCTGTAAGCCACTTATCTCTTTCTAAACTTTTCAGAACTTCTTCATAATCAATAGGACATCGTCAATAAGTAACACGTCATTCGATTCACTTATGAGAGATCCATATCTTTTAGGAATATTGTGTGTCCTATGAGATCTACGAAGAGGTTGTGTTACCATAGGTTCAACCGATGATTTATCATTATGAGTAATCGATTGTGGTTCTTGACTAGACATCACTTTAGTGTTTATTGGAGTCTCTTAAACATGATCAAGTTCAACCATACTCGCACTTGTTTCCTATAATAGAAACTCTTTTTATAGGAACACAACATACCTTGAAATAAACACTTTTTGTTCCAAAGGATTATAAAATTGGTAACTCTTTGTTTCCTTAGGGTAACCAACAAATAGACACTTATCAGACTTAATATCTAGCTTGTCTGATACAATTCTCTTTACATAAGTAGGATAGATGAGGTTTCTTACTAGCCCATAGTTCAAATAAAGTAGCAGAGATTGCCTTAGTCGAGACTTTATTTAGCCAGTAAATAACTGTCTCGAGTGCATTGTTGGATCGCGGTGGCCGGCTAGAAGGGGGGTTGAATAGCCTGTAAACAAAAAAGAAAGACCTTTTTCAACTTTCTTAAACTAACACTTGCATAAATTAAGAAAGCAATAAATTAAAACTGAAAAGACGAGGCACAGAGAGATTTACTTGGTTACAACCTGGGAGGTTGTTAATCCAAGGAAGATGTCACACTAGAATATCTCCTTCAGGCAAAGAAGCATCTTACAGCAATGAAGGTGCAAAAGGAAAGAAGCTAAACTCTAAAAGAAGCACACAAGTGTTGTAATTACAATTTCTTGTGTTGATTGAAAGCTTTTGGATCAAGGATGTATTTATAGCCTTGGTCGGGGCGCCCTGGGGGGGATAAAAATTTATCCCCTAACATTGAGATCGTGATTGATGCGATCTGGTCAAAAAATCAACTTTGGGCGCTCGGAAGGGTTCCGGGCGCCCCGGACTGTTCCGGGCACCTCGGTTGGGCAAGTCAACCCTGTTGACTTTTTTCAGCCCGGGTCTTCTGCTCCGGCTCCATTCGCCTCAGTCCAAGTCTTTCGATCGCTTGGGTGATCTCTGCCATCCGGAATAGGGCTCACCCGAACCCAACTTCTGGTATTCTCGAGCAGGCTTTCGCTCTAGCTTCTCGTCCCTCGGAATCGCCATGTGCTTCCTTCTCGTCCGCTAGCATACTCATCCGCAGTTTTCATCCCTCGGTCGCACCCCGTGCTGATCTTCTCGCTAGCTGCGTCTCTTGCTCCTTGAGCAGTCTTCAGCTCTAGCTTCTCGTTCCTCGAAACCACCGCACGCTTCCTTCTCATCCGCCGGTGTACTATGTTGGTGCAACATTCCTCAGGTCAAGGTTGACCTGGTTGACCAAGCTTGAGTCTTGGTTTAGATTTCGATGTTTGACAATGCAAGGTTGATTGAAGAAGAGTCAAGTAGGTCAAGGATGACCGGATACTTGACTGGGAAGTCCTAACTGGGATGTTAGGCAGGAGGAAAATCCTGGTGAGTGAAGCCAGGTGAAAGACCTAGTGAGTGAAGCTAGGCAATTGGGAAGTCCTAGTGAGTGAAGCTAGGCAGGAGAAAAATCCTGGTGAGTGAAGCCAGGTGAAAGACCTAGTGAGTGAAGCTAGGCAATTGGGAAGTCCTAGTGAGTGAAGCTAGGCAGGAGAAAAATCCTGGTGAGTGAAGCCAGGTGAAAGACCTAGTGAGTGAAGCTAGGCAATTGGGAAAGTCCTGGTGAGTGAAGCCAGGCAAGAGAAATCCAGATGGGTCAAGGTTGACCAGACATCTGGTGAGAGTCCAAGTAGGTCAAAGGGATTGACCGGATACTTGGCACGAGGAAGAAAAGTCCAAGTAGGTCTTAGGGAGTGACCGGATACTTGGCAAGAAGAGAAAAGTCCAAGTGGGTTAAAGGGATTGACCAGACACTTGGTGAGAGAGTCCTAGCTGGTCAAGGGTGACCGGATGCTAGGTCTTATGTACCAACAAGTCATGGTTGACTAGATGTTGGTTTAGGGGGCTTTGGGCTTGGTTTTGGGCAAAAACCAAGATCTGGATTGATCAGCCGATTGATCCAGCAGGTTTGGATTGATCCGTGGATTGATCCAGCAGATCTGGATCGATCAGTGGATCGATCCAGAAGATCTGGATCGATCCACCGATCGATCCGGTGAGTCCCCGCGAACAGAACCCCTCTGGATCGATCGGTGGATCGATCCAGAGGTCCCAATCGATCAGTGGATCGATCCAGAAGTTTTTCCAGAGCACAGAGGCGCTCTGGATCGATCCGTGGATCGATCCAAAGCCTCCCCGATCGATTGGGAGCATTTCAATCGATCGGGATTCGATCGTTAGCGTCGATTTAAGCCGCAGGCGTTCATTTCCTTCGGTAGAAGTTCACCGATTCATTCCAGATTCATCACAGCTCCTCCCCAGCACTCTCTAAGCTCCTCACCGCCAGTTCTTGAAGGTTCTTGGAGGTTCATCCAAGTCAAGAGGCGAGTTGCAACAAGAAGAAGAAGAAGCTAGGGTTTTTACTGCATCTCTTGTAAGCTTTTGCTTATTCTTTACTACCCTTTCTTCTACTTGTATTGAGAGTCTTGTAGGGCTTCTCCGCCTTGAGTTACCGAAAAGGAGTGTTTATTAGTGGAGGTGTGTGTGTGTGCGTGGATCCTTGGACTAGTCACCTCTTGTGAGGTGGATACCAAGTAAAATCCTATTGTTAGCATTGTTGTAGTTTTGTTTCTTTGTATTCCGCTGCGCATCACTTTGAAAAAACAAGCAACGAAGCACGACGAGCACACGCGAAGCTATTCACCCCCCTCTAGCTACTTTTTGGTCCTAACAAGTGGTATCAGAGCAAGGTTGCTCTTCACCGGAATCACCGCCGGAAGGGGCAAACATAACAAGCAAAGCTAGAGGGTGAAGAAGTTGGAGAAAATTCATCAAAGTCAAAGAATTCAAGAAGCTCAACTTCAAGATGCAATTCCAAGATGGACTTGGATTTGATACAAGGGTGGCTCCACCATACACATCCACAAGCTTCGATTATTGGAGATCAAGAATTGAAAATTTCTTGATGATGGAGATAGAGCAATGGTTTGCTCTAATGGAAGGTTTTAAGGCTCCAAGGAATTCAAAGGGCAAAGTTCTCAAAAGGAGCAAATGGAGCCAAGAACAAATCCAAAGATGTGAGGCCAATGACAAAGTGACCAAGCTTTTGGTCAATCTATTGCCGAGCAATATCTTGGAGAAAATTGGAGAAGTTGAAGATGCCAAAGAGCTATGGAGCAAATTGGAAAAGGCTCATGAGATCCCCTCCACTGTACCTAACCAAGAAGAATCCAAAGAGGGTGACTCATTGGAGCAAGATCAAGAGGAGGACTCCGAAGTTGAGAGATGCTCAACTTCCGAAGAAGAGGAAATCCAAGAAGCTTCATTCTCAAGGGAGTGTAATCAAAAGAGCAAGGAAGGAGCATATTCCTTGTTTCATGTACAAGAGGATGAAGAAGAAGGTGAAGCCTCCACCTCTAGGATTGAGGGGGAGCAACTCTTGGTGACACTGGATCAAGAAGAAGGAGAATCCTCCACATCCGGGTCAAGAGAAGAAGAGGATGAAGAAGCTTCCACCTCCACAAGTCAAGATAAATCAATTGGAGGGAAATCGATTTCGGATCAAGAGGAAGCCTCTACATTCATATCAAATGGAGGAGCAAGTGCCACCCCTACACAAGAAGGTATAAATAGTTCAATTAATAATAAGAATCATATTATATGTTTTGAATGTAGGAACATGGGCACTACAAAAGCAAGTGCCCTAAATTGGCCAAGAAGAAGGGCCAAGTGGCACCTAAGGGCAAGGAGAAGCCAAAGGAGACCATCCCCGGAACAAAGAAGAGCAAGGAGCACATTGTGTGCTTCTCTTGCAATCAAAAGGGGCATTACCGGAGTCAATGCCCTAAGGGGAAGAAGATGGTCAAGGCTCAAGGAGGAAGCTCAAGTCAAGGGGGAGCCTCTAAGGTAAAAAGGAAGGTAACTTTTATTGAGCCTACCCCTTTACATTATGGTAAAAAGCATGCTAGTTCTAACTTATATCATTTTAATGCTATTTACCATAAGAATAGAGAGCATGGTAAAATTAAGGAAAATAATGTAGCTTACAATGCTAAAACTACCACACCTAGGATTAGGAAGGTAGATAAAAATCTAGGCAATCACACTAAGGACCTTAGCTATAAGCCTAGAAATAAAAATGCTCATAAATTTAATGGAAAACCAAAAACTAAGGACTTAGTGATAGAAAATCAAGTCTTGAGGTCAAGGCTTGATAAAATGGAAAAGACCCTAAAAAGGATGGAAAATATCCTAAAAGGGCAAAATGAGCATAGCCTAGGTCTAGGAGCACAAAGGTCATCTAATGGCCATAGGGGTTTGGGATACAAACCAAAGGCTAAGAAGGATGTAATCTCTTACCATAGGGTTCCATATAGTTATGGAACCAACCCTAGGTCTAGTGGTCAAGCCAAAAATACAAGGGAAGTTATCCCTAAGAGTATTTTTGCAACAAATGTGACTAAGACTTCTAAGAAGTCTAAGAAAGTCACAAAGAAGGTTACAAGGGAAGCAATCTCTAGAGTTGACCTAGAAAAAGTGACCAAGACTTCTAAGAAACCAAACAAGGTCACTAGGAAGGTATCTAGGGAAGTTATCCCTAGTGAATACCTAGAGCATCCAAGGAGCACCAATAGATTTTGGGTTCCTAGGAGCATTTTCTCTATCCCATAGATGGGTTAGAGAGTGTCAACTCTGAGAAGAAGGGTAGTTAACCCAACTTTGAAGAAATTGACACTCAAGGAGCATTTTCAAGGTTTTTGTTAACCTTTGAAAATGAAATGGATTTATTGTTAATCTTGGAAAGAGTAAAATGTGCTATAAAGGAAGAAATTTGAGATGACTTGAAATGGCACAAGAAATCAAGTGTTAAGAAATACCAAATTGGGACTTTGGTATTGTCTTAGGAATTTAAGGCAAATCTAAGCCTTAATTTAAAGTGATTACTCTTATGGGAAAATGAAATATGCCAACATTTGAGAAATGTTTTAAATTTTTAATTGGCATAATTAATTCAAGAGATTAAAGAAATGTCAAGTTGGGTTTTGACATTTTCTTAAGGAAATTGGGCAATCTAGGGTTTATGCTTTAGGATTAGCTAAGGGTTAAGGATACTTAGATAGATAATTTAGGTATATTTTAATTATGCTAAATCTTGCCATGTTTGGTTGCCCATTATATGCCATGACATCATGTTTTATTTGTGCATTCATGATTTATTATGAAAAATTCAAAAATACCATGTCATGACATACATACATCATGTAGTTATAGGAAATTTTCTTCTGAAAATTATTTCTTTTTGATGTATGCCATAACATTATCATGCATTATGTTATTTCCTTAAAATTAAGGAAAAATGACAGTTATCATCAAGAGGTATACCAAATGACATCCTAGGTGGATGTCTAATATCTCTAAAATGCCTAGATAGATATGCATGATCCCTAGAATAGGGCAAAACCAAAATCTCATATCTCACAAAGACCTATAAGATGACTTGTATGTGTTTTAGTGCACATTAGATACAAGTGAGATGTAAGGATGATGAACAAAACTCAATATGTTGATTTAGTGCATTCTTTTGAGTTTTAAGTTCATCAAAACACATAGTTATGTGTTTTCCCATCATTGGGAAAGCTAATGTACAAGTCATGTGCATTAAGCCCAAGGAACATGGTGGGATATTGGTTTTGAAAATGTTTTCAAAATAATTTTGGAAAACCTTAGTGAAGGCTATCTTTTGATAGTAATCACCATTGAATAGTTAAACACAAACTTGAAGAAAACACTAAAGTTTTTTCAAGTTCTCAAGTTTGTGTCAATCTTTTAAAATATGATGTATTTTCATAGAAAACTATTTTTCCATGATAAATTATACCCTAAATAATGTCTACACAAATTTTTACGATTTTTGGAATTTTGTATAATTTTCTAGGGGTTTCTGAAATTGGCTGAAATTGAATTTCAGCAATTTCAGGCCTCCAATCGATCAGTGGATCGATTGGAGTGCCTCAATCGATCAGCCGATCGATTGAGAAGGTATTTCTCGCGAGTAGAAGCTCGCTGGATCGATCAGCCGATCGATCCAAGAAGATTGAATCGATCAGTGGATCGATTCAGAAGGGTTCAATCGATTGGAACCCAACTCCAATCGATTGAAGATGCTGATTTTGGCTGGGAAAGCTTATTTTCAGCATTTTGAACCTATTTTAGTCTAGATAACCATTCCAAACCCCTGAAAATACATTTGTATACATAAAAAGGGTGTTTTCGTGTGGAAAACAAGGATGGATTGGTTAAGGAAGGCTAAGTTGAAGTTTAGGCTGAGGTTTGTTTCAAATTTTGAATATTTGAACCTCAAAACTTCTAAAATTGGGTTTCCTAAAGTTTTGGGGATTCCAAGTCATTGTTGGTGCAATGACAGAAGTTACCACCATGTCTTTATGGGGAGAGACTCTTTAAAGACATAAAAATTATTTTTCATGAATCTTGGAAGGTGGTTAACCTTCCGTTAAGAACATGCTCAAGGTTGAGCGTTTGAACTTTAATGGGGAGTGGATATCCTCATTGTTCAAGTGGTTTCAAGTGGATAATGCTCAAGGATGGACATTTGCCTACATTGGGGGAGAATGTAGGGTTAAGGTTAATGAAGGGTATGGGACCTTCATTATCGTGCTGATCACAACGAGTGAAGTTGTGAACGGCGATGAGCAACTCTTCAGGGGGAGAGTTTTCAACAAGTGAATCTGTTGATGTGTGCCCAAAAATGGGGCATGGTTTGATGTGTGCCAATAGGGGGAGAATGAAAGGGAGTAAGTTAGGATTTTATCACCCAGAGGGAGTTTGCCCTCTTAGGGGGAGAATGAAGGGCTTAACTTATGCATTCATTACCTAGTGGAATGAAGAAGGTTTAGGCTATGGGATTAGCCTAACTTACATGTGGTATTGTAAGTGATAGTGTTGGTATTGTCAAACATCAAAAAGGGGGAGATTGTTCGTGCAACATTCCTCATGTCAAGGTTGACCTGGTTGACCAAGCTTGAGTCTTGGTTTGGATTTCGATGTTTGACAATGCAAGGTTGATTGAAGAAGAGTCAAGTAGGTCAAGGATGACCGGATACTTGACTGGGAAGTCCTAACTGGGATGTTAGGCAGGAGGAAAATCCTGGTGAGTGAAGCCAGGTGAAAGACCTAGTGAGTGAAGCTAGACAATTGGGAAGTCCTAGTGAGTGAAGCTAGGCAGGAGAAAAATCCTGGTGAGTGAAGCCAGGTGAAAGACCTAGTGAGTGAAGCTAGGCAATTGGGAAAGTCCTGGTGAGTGAAGCCAGGCAAGAGAAATCCAGATGGGTCAAGGTTGACCAGACATCTGGTGAGAGTCCAAGTAGGTCAAAGGGATTGACCGGATACTTGGCACGAGGAAGAAAAGTCCAAGTAGGTCTTAGGGAGTGACCGGATACTTGGCAAGAAGAGAAAAGTCCAAGTGGGTCAAAGGGAATGACCAAACACTTGGTGAGAGAGTCCTAGCTGGTCAAGGGTGACCGGATGCTAGGTCTTATGTACCAACAAGTCATGGTTGACTAGATGTTGGTTTAGGGGGCTTTGGGCTTGGTTTTAGGCAAAAACCAAGATCTGGATTGATCAGCCGATTGATCCAGCAGGTTTGGATTGATCCGTGGATTGATCCAGCAGGTTTGGATTGATCCGTGGATCGATCCAGCAGATCTGGATCGATCAGTGGATCGATCCAGCAGATCTGGATCGATCAGTGGATCGATCCAGAAGATCTGGATCGATCCACCGATCGATCCGGTGAGTCCCCGCGAACAGAACCCCTCTGGATCGATCGGTGGATCGATCCAGAGGTCCCAATTGATCAGTGGATCGATCCAGAAGTTTTTCCAGAGCACAGAGGCGCTCTGGATCGATCCGTGGATCGATCCAAAGCCTCCCCGATCGATTGGGAGCATTTCAATCGATCGGGATTCGACCGTTAGCGTCGATTTAAGCCGCAGGCGTTCATTTCCTTCGGCAGAACTTCACCGATTCATTCCAGATTCATCACAGCTCCTCCCCAGCACTCTCTAAGCTCCTCACCGCCAGTTCTTGAAGGTTCTTGGAGGTTCATCCAAGTCAAGAGGCGAGTTGCAACAAGAAGAAGAAGAAGCTAGGGTTTTTACTGCATCTCTTGTAAGCTTTTGCTTATTCTTTACTACCCTTTCTTCTACTTGTATTGAGAGTCTTGTAGGGCTTCTCCGCCTTCGGTAGTTACCGAAAAGGAGTGTTTATTAGTGGAGGTGTGTGTGTGTGCGTGGATCCTTGGACTAGTCACCTCTTGTGAGGTAGATACCAAGTAAAATCCTATTGTTAGCATTGTTGTAGTTTGTTTCTTTGTATTCCGCTGCGCATCACTTTGAAGAAACAAGCAACGAAGCACGACGAGCACACGCGAAGCTATTCACCCACCCTCTAGCTACTTTTCGGTCCCAACATACTCTTCCGCAGCGCCTCATCCCTCGGACGCACCGCATGCCATCCTTCTCACTAGCTGCGTCTTCTGCTCGACTACCTGTGCTCCTAAGCTCCTGCACACTTAGACACAAGGTTAAAAACACACAGGACCTAACTTAACTTGTTGATCACACCAAAACAACCTTGGGGTTCCAACAATCTCCCCATTTTTGATGTGAGCAACCCAAGTTAAGCTAGGAAAAATAGACATAAAAAAAATAAACTAACTAAATTTGCAATTAAGTGCAAAAAGATAGAAAATTTAATCTATCTCTCCCTAGACTTATACTTTTCCTTCTCCCCCTTTGATCACATAAAAAAAATGGAGTTCCGAAAAAAAATCTAAGGGTTAAAAAAACAAATTCTAAAAAAAATTCTAAGTTGAATAAATTCTAAGTAGAGAATTTGCAATAATTTTCAGCAAAAAATATTCTAAGTTAAACAATTTCTAAGTAAAACTTTTTAGGTAAGAAAATTTTCTAAGGAAAAACTCTAAGTAAAAATATTTATAAGTAAATCTTTAAGTAAGAGAATTTTAAAAAAATTCTGGCTTAAGAAATTTTGTAAAAATATTTTTGAAAAGAATTTTTCTAAGTAAATATTTTATGCAGAAATTTATCATTTCAGAAATTTTTTTAATTTTTAAGTAAAAGTTTTACGCACACAAAAAAAAATTCCAAGTAAAAAAAAATTTGATTTTTTTTTTAAAAAAATGTTTAAAAGACTTTTTAAAGCATTATTAAGTTTCCACCTTAATGCTTTGATCAAAAAGTTAATTAAATATTTTATTTCAATATTTTGGCTTCCAGGTCGTGGCGAGGCACTAGACCTTCTTGGTTATTGGAGCAACAACCACTTCCTTAGACAAAACCTCATAAAGAAATTTTAATGTCTAATTTCTCACTGAAAACTCTAAATCTAATTAGTTCAAGTTAAACAAGACTTAAGAACCCAATATAGGTTCTGGCCTACTGGATTAACTAGGAATCTCTTAGGGATATTTTTCTTTGAAATATTTATAATCTGTCCCTTATGATATCAAAAATACCAATTTAAATTGTTGTATTTTCTAAAATATGTTTTATTTGAACATGCATGATTTTTTAGACTATCTATTTATATTTTCAAATTATTATTTTCTAATTTCAATTTTTCATTTTCTAATTTTGATTTGTCTAAATCTTCTAGAGGGCAAGATTTAGCTAGTATTACTTTCAAATTTTTATTTTCTTTTTCTAATTTGTAGCAATCTTTTGTTAATAATTTAACGAATTTAAAGAGTTTATCGGGAGGAAGAGATTGTACCTGACTTACCTTGTCGATCTCGTTGTCCGTGTCTCCCCCTGAACTACTGCTATCTTCCGACGTGGCTCCCCCTTCATCGATGCTCATTTTGGAAGAGCTTGACCCGCAGTCGTCGTCTTGATGACTTGCCATTAGTGCAAGTCCGGAGAAAGTTTCGACTTCCGATTTAGACGGCGTATCGTCCCACGTCGCTTTTAATGCTTTGCGTTTTTGAACAGGCTTCTTACCTTTATCTTTGTCTTTATTCTTTAGCTTGGGCAGTTGTTCTTGACATGCTCTTCTTCATTGTAGTGGTAGCAGTGGATGATCCTTTTCTTTCTACTCTGCGAATGGTTAGTAGTTCTAGACTTACATAAATTCTTGAATCCTCTTACCATCATTACCATTTCCTCGTCGTCGAGAGAAGACTCCGACTCAGGTTCGTCTCTCGAGAGGGCGACGTTGTTCTTGGGCTCCTTCGTACCTACACATCTTGATTCGTGTACTTCAAATGTAGAAAAGAATTCTTCTAATGTAATTTTTTCTAGTTCTTTTGAAATATAAAAGGCATATACTAGTGACACCCATTTTGAATTTCTAGGAAAGGAATTTAGTGCGTACCTTAGCGAATCTCGGTTACTTACCGTCTCTCCGAGATTCGAAAGTTCGATGATGATTTCCTTTATCCTTGAGTGCAGATGCGCAAATGTCTCGTCTTCCCCAAGTCGCAGGTTGGTGAGTTGGTTGCGGAGTAATTATCGTTTTGCGAGCTTTGCTTCGGACGTTCCTTCGTGCAGCTCAAGAAACTTTTCCCAAAGTTCCTTCGCGGAGTCATAGTTGCCGATTCGGTTGACTTCTTGTGGCGGAAGAACACTTAGCAGATGGTACTTTGCTTTGCCATTTGCCACATAGTCGACCTGCTCCTTCTTCGTCCAATGATATTTCTCCTTACCTTCTGGTGCTATAAAACTGAACTCCATAATTAACATTAAATCAAAATCAGTTTAAAGAATACCTGCATTCGCTTTTTCCAGCTAGCGAATTCCCCTTCGAACTTCGACGGGTAGATGCTTGGTCCGGCCATTATATCGTTGTTTCGTTTGGCGGTTAGTCCTCCTGAAGCGCCTTGGCTTTGATACCACTTGTTGGATCGCGGCGGCCGGCTAGAAGGGGGGTTGAATAGCCTGTAAACAAAAACGAAAAACCTTTCTCGACTTTCTTAAACTAACACTTGCATAAATTAAGAAAGCAATAAATTAAAACTGAAAAGACGAGGCACAGAGTGATTTACTTGGTTACAACCCGGGAGGTTGTTAATCCAAGGAAGATGTCTCACTAGAATATCTCCTTCATGCAGAGAAGCCTCTTACAACAATGAAAGCGCAAAAAGAAAGAAGCTAAACTCTAAAAGAAGCACACAAGTGTTGGAATTACAATTTCTTATGTTGATTGAAAGCTTCTGGACCAAGGCTATCCGAAGGGGTTCCGGGCACCCTGGAAGGGATAAAACTTTATCCCCCAACGCTCAGATCGCGATTGACACGATCTGGTCAAAAAGTTAACTTCGGGCACCCGGAAGGGTTTCGGGCGCCCTAGACTGTTCCGGGTGCCCTGGCTGGGAAAGTCAACCTCGTTGACTTTTTTAGCCCGGGTCTTCTGTTCCGGCTCCGTTCGCCTCAGTCCGAGTCTTCCGCTTGCTTGGGTGATCTTTACCATCCGGAATAGGGCTCACCCGAACCCAACTTCTAGTCTTCTCGAGCAGGTTTCCGCTCCAGCTTCTCGTCCCTCGGAATCACCGCGTGCTTCCTTCTCGTCCGCCAGCGTACTCATCCGCAGTCTTCGTCCCTCAGTCGCACCCCGTGCCGACTTTCTCGCTAGCTGTGTCTCTTGCTCCTCGAGCAGTCTTCCATTCCAGCTTCTCGTCCCTCGGAACCACCGCACGCTTCCTTCTTGTCCGCCGATGTACTCTTCCGCAGCGCCTCGTCCCTCAGACGCACTGCTTGCTATCCTTCTCGCTAGCTGCGTCTTCCGCTTGACTACTTGTGCTCCTAAGCTCCTAAACACTTAGACACAAGGTTAAAAACACATAGAACCTAACTTGACTTGTTGATTACACCAAAACAACCTTGGGGTTTCAACATGCATAACCCCAAAAGGTTTTGGAAGAAATTGTATGATTTATCATTGGCCTAACCATATCCAATAAGGTCCAGTTTTACCTATCAGATGTACTATTATATTGTCGCATATAAGGCGGAGTCCATTGAGACAATATTCCATTGTCCCTTAGATAATCTTAAAACTCTTGGCTTAAGTATTCACCACCTCGACCAGATCGAAGTATCTTAATACTTTTACCAAGTTGCTTCTCTACTTCATTTCTTAATTCTTTGAACTTTTCAAAGGCTTTAGATTTGTGTTTCATAAAACACACATAACCAAATCGTGAGTGATCATCGATAAATGTGATGAAGTAGCTATAACCTTCTAGTACTTGATTTAACATTGGTCCACATACATCGGTATATATGAGACAAAGTAACTCCTTGACTAGTTCACCCTTTCTACCAAAAGGTAACTTTGTCATCTTGTCTTTTAAACATGAATCATATGTATCAAATGAATCTAATTCAAATGATTCCAAATTGCAAGTCTTTGCAATTCAGACATGCATTTCTTGTTTATATGGCTAAGGCAACAATGCCATGAGTAGAAGGTTAGTTGATTATCTTTTCAAGCACGTTTGTTACTTGTTTTGATATTGAATATGTCACCGGATATATCTAACACATAGATGCCATTACATAAAGTTCCAGTACCATAAAGAACATCATTTAAAGTTATAACAACAATTGTTATTAAAAGTCAAATAGAAACCCTTTTTATTTAAATAAGAAATAGAAATAATGTTCTTTATTAATGCAAGAACGAAATATAATTATCTAGTTCTAAGACAAGTCCCCTAGGAAGCTTCAATAAATATGTTCCGATGGTGACAGCTGTAACCTTTGCTCCATTACCAACTCACAGATTTGTTTCTCCCTTAACGAGTCTTCTACTATTCCTTAGCCCCCTGTATGTCATTACATATATGCGAGTCACACCTGGCCAGTATCCAATATTCAAGTGTCAGAGGAAATAGGATGACAATCAATAACGAAAATATCTGAAGTAGATGGGGTATCAAATACCTTTTCCTTCTTCAAGAACTCAAGATAAATTTTATAGTTTCTTCGCCAATGTCCCATCTTGCCACAATGATGGCATGGGCCTTTTGTTGCCGATCTACTATCTTGGCCTTTTTCTTCTTCCTAGTGCCCTGATGCTTTGGTTTACTCTTAGAACTTTTCTTCGAGGTGTCTACTAACATCAATGTCTTATGTTATTTCTTCATAGAAGGTTCTACATCTTTGAGTATGTTGATCAATTCTGGAATTGTGGATTCAATGCAGTTCATCCGGTAGTTCATCACAAACTATGGATAGATGCTGCGTAAACTATGTAGAATTAAGTCAATCCTTAATTCATGATCTAATGTAAATCCAAGTGATCCCAAACGCTCAATGCAACCATTCATCTTAAGTATAAATTGTATTGCAGATGAACCCTCCTGTATCTTTGAGTAAAAGAGTAGCTTGGTGACTTAGAACCATTCGGATCTAGCTTGCTTATCAAATAGCTCACATAGATGAAAAACAATTGTATAAGCATCCATATGTTCATGTTATTTTTTTTTTATTTCAGGAGACATCGAGGCCAGCATGATATAACTTGCAAGCTCAGAATTAGTTATGTGCTTTTCAAAAGTCAATATTTGATCTGGTGTTACATTATCTACTATATTTGTGGGAAGTGCCTTTTCAAAGACATATATTAGTTTCTCATCCTTGAGAATAATTCTCATGTTTCAAAACTAGCCCAAGAAGTTTGGCCCAATCAGTTTGTTCGAGTCCATCAATGAACGCAAATTCAAAGACGTCATAATTAAATGATTAACCTAGAAATATAAAAATGAGAATATATGAGAGATAATATTTTATTATATAAATAATTCATAAAGAATAAAATTCCCGCTTATTTATCAAATTCAAGAGTCCTTACTTTGAATATGAGAGATTGTATATTTTCTCCAAGTGCGTTGATATTCACTTAAGATAAGAACAACCTTGACTTTGACATAACAAATCATTATTAAATGCAGTGGTAGGATCAAATATACCGATTACATATCACATATATGTGGTAAAGGCGATTTGCTCGCCCCCAATGCTCCCACTAATCCGTCCCTAGGTCAACACGGAGGAGGTAATGCAATTATCACATTATGCTATCAACTAGAATAAATATTGGGTTGCTAACACATTAACAAGTATACATCAAATGCATATCACCCAACTTCACCTCTATCCACATTGGCCTTGGTTTTGGCATAACAAATCAATGCTTCAAGTTAAAATAAACCCGTTAATTATGAGATCGTATCTTAATGGTTCGAACATGTTTAATTTCAGGTTGAGTTTGTCTTTGACACAACAACTCAAACAAGTAATTAAACTCAGGTTCTTACCATGCATATTAACACAAGTTGTAGATTTAATATTTTGTAAGGGATTTAGGTCTCATCGTCATCATGCATATGATCTACTTATATGACATCACACGCATGACATAAATGATGATATATTACATCACACGCATGACATATAAAATGATATAACACATCACACACATGACATGACAAATCACACGTATGGAAAAATGATGATATGCATCTAATGCATCTATGTGGCATATAAATATAGCGTGAATAATTTTATAGTTGTCATAATATTATCTAGAAATAAAATATGTCTTAAAATCCGATTTAAGAAATCAAGATTTCTTTAATTAAATTAGGAAACAAAATTTTAAAATTTAATTACATATTTTATTAATTAGAAAATAATTTCTTAAATTTAAATTTCCTAATAAATTAGGAAATATATAATTAGAATTCCTTAATTAATTTAGAAAGTTTAAAATTTAAAATTTTCTAAATTTATTTTAGAAATTTTCTAACATTGAAAATTTCCTAATAATTAGGAGACTTTCCAAAATTCAATTTTTTCTTAATAAATTTAGAATCTTTCCAAAATTTAAATTTACTAAATCTATTTTATAGAATATTTCCAAAAACAAATTTTTTTAAATTTTTAAGAAAATTTCTAAAAATAGAATTCCTAATAAATTGGAAAACTTTTACATAAATAAAAAATCGTGATAAAAATTAGAAAAATTTTAGAAAATAAATTATGACTAAATTTATTTTTATAGAATATTTATAAAATTGAAATTTTCCAAATTTTTAAAGAAAATTTCCAAAAATAGAATTTTTTAATAAATTAGGAAACTTTTCAAATATAAATTTGTAATAAAAATTAGGAAAATTCCAGAAGATAAATTATGACCAACTATGACTCGTAAAACATGTTTTATGATTATGTCAAAGTACGTCAATCTCTAATACCATTGTTGGGGTTTTGAGTCAACGCAGATGCATGCTTTAATGTTTTCACAAAATGCGCACATTGGAAAAATAAAAATATAATAAATTCCTAATTTATTATAACACACTCACGCATGCAAAATACAACGTGTGCAGACATATGTGCAAAATAAAATTTTATAAAATAAAAGAATAATAATTATTCTAGGCGTACCTTAGGGATGATGAGAAGGGAAAAAAGCAATAACTTTAGCGACGTTCATGAACCTCACCTCTATTCATATCCATGCCGAGATCTTCAAGACAACTCTGGTGAGCAACAAAGTTCGCCTCCAATTGGTTCTAGCCAAGTGTGGAGGATATGCGATTCAAGAGAAGAAGAAGAAGCAGAGAAGCTTTGGAAGAAAAATCTCCTTTGGCTTCTTGGCGACCGGTGGCAAGGAGAGGGAGAGGAGAGAGAGGGTTGTTGGAGTGTATACTAAAAGCCTAGCTTTTGTAAATATTTATTTTGAAATAAAAGAATCACATTGGTCAAATGTCTATATTTATTTGTTAAATATAATTGTTCAATTAATTTATAAAGTAGATAACATAGTGTGTGGTGTCACACACAGAAGATCATGTCATCAGCTCTTTATAAATTATAAATAGTTGCTCACGACTAAGATGGAAAGGAACAAACCATTGGTATAATTGTAGTGTAATTAGGTATTAGTTTATCTTGACTAATAAATTATACTAGTACACTCTAAGTGTATTGAGTAGGACCATTTTAGGTAAGTTCTTTTTATATTGACTTAATAAAAGAACTAGACCTTAGTTATTATGGAAGTGTGTACTCTTAATTCTAATATAATAACAAGCATATATATTTAGTATTTATTTCTTTAACTTATCAAAGGATGAGATTTAGCTCGATAAATCAATAGGCCCGATAAGTTGGGAAATGATATTACTTATAGTGTGTGTTGTTGATTATAGAAGAAAATTGTGTCCTAGTTATCTAGGTTGAGAATGTCCCCAAGAGGAGCTCATAAGGATTGCCATGTTAAATCCTGCAGGTGGACTTAGTCCGACATGACAATGAAGTTGAGTGATACTACTCTTGGAGCTAGATATTAATTAAGTGAGTTGTCAATAACTTACTCAATTAGTGGATATTTGTTATCTTAAACATAGGGAGACTAACACACTTATGGTAAGAAGGAGCCCATAATGTAATTTGGGATTAGTGCTGTAGTGCAACAATAACTCTCTAGTGGAATGAGTTATTGTTGATGAACTTGAGTTGTGTGTTCGGGGCGAACACGGGATACTCAAGCTCATCGGAAGGCTAAAACCAATTTCTCCTTTAGGTCCCTGTCATAGCCTCATTAGTGTCTTATAAACCACTCATTAAAAGTCCTTCTTGGTGTCCAAGAAAGGAGGCCAACCCATTGCTTGGTGACCAAGCAATGGTCGGCCACCATCTCCTTAAGAGGGCCGGCCCTCTTGCTTGGTGACCAAGCAAGTAGGGGTCGACCATAATAAATTCAAATAGGAGGGGTGTTTTAAATTTTTAAAATATTCTCTTTGTAGAAAACTATAAGTTTTAAAAGAGAGATTTTAATTTTAAAAACTTTCCTTATTTGAATTAGGCCACATGGTTTAATAGAGAGTTTTAAAAGTTTTAAAACTTTCCTTTTTTAACCATCCTCATGGTTTTAGAAAAAAGGAAGAGAAGTTTTCAAAATTGAAAATTTTTGAAGAGAAGTTTTAAATTTTAAAACATGGTTTTAATTTTTAAAACTTTCTTTTTTAACATCCACTTTAGAAAAGAGAGCTTGTAAAATTTTATAAGAGGATTTCTTCTTGTAAAATTCTATAAAAACATTATTATTCCTTCCTATAAGTGGCCGGCCACCCTTGCTTGGTGCCCAAGCAAGGGGCCGGCCAAGATTAAATCAAGTCAATCATTGATTTGGTGATTGATTCAATCAAGAGGAAAGAAAAGGAAAAATAAAAAGGGAAAAGAAAAAACTAGAGGAAGATTTTAATTTTTTGTTAAAATTCTTCCCTTATTTACCTTGGGCAAGTAATATAAAAGAAGGGGTAAGGAGGCCTCATAAGACACAACTCTTATTCTCTTGCTTGGTGATCCTTAAGTGGTCGACCCCTCTCTCCCTCTCTTCTCCCTTTGCTCTCTTTTATTTTGTGGTGGTGGTGACTGAATATTACAAGGAGGAGAAGCTCTTTTAGGTGGTGTTCATCTTGGAGGATCGTCGCCCACACGACGTCCAAGGCGAGGCGAGGAATACGACAGAGGATCTTGAGGTCATTAGCTTGCAAAGAAAAGGTATAACTAGTAATTTTCTTCCACATCATGCTAGTTATTTTTTTTTAAGAATTCCAAACACAAGAGGCATTAGATCTAGTTTTTCGAATTAGTAATTCATGTTTATGTTTTTCTTTGTTTTTCAAATTTATTATTCGATTGTTCTTTTTGGTTAGACCTAGAGTTATATAAGGAAATTAAATATTAGCTTTCCTTAAAAGGCTTTGTATAGGCGGTGGTGGATGGTCCCATACCCAAGAAGGCAATGTGCCTCGCCATGCAGTCTTGGAAGCCAATTTTGGAAATTAATATTTAATTGAATTTATAACGTTGGTGGATTTGGATCAATAGTGTTAAGTTCCACTTGCGATCCAAATCTAAACCATTAAGAACAGATAAGTTAAATTTGGAATCAATAATGTTAAGTTCCGTTTGCGATTCCTAATTTAACTTCTAAAGAACACAATAGGTTGTTTAGGAAAGGTTCGACACTTGTACAAATTTTTTGTACAGTGGAACCGGTACGATCTTCCTAGGACCAACCAACAATTGGTATTAGAGCTAGGGTTTGCCTCTGTGTGTTTTGGTTTTCAAATTAATTATGCACATGTCATACATAATTTAGGCAAGATAATAGTAGGATGCGCTAACTTTGTGGTTGTATGCTCCAACTATTATGACATTTAGATATTGTGTGTGATTGGACCCTTGGACATGTCAAGGGCATTATTTTGTGTGCATGATTATATGTATCAAATACAGCAGGAGCTGTATTATTTTTTGAATTTTATTTTTGTTCAATCTAGAATACATGTACATTCCTTTATGGAATATAGGATCGATATATATAAAATTCTATATTTGTCGCGGATCGTATCTTTGCGAGGCGTGGTGCTTTTGGAGGATCAGAGATGCAGCGGAATAAGAAGCAAGATAGATGCAACAACTCGACCTGATGGCGGTGGCTAAAGATGACAGTAGCTAGGGTGGGAGCATACTGAAGACAGTGATGGAAAATGCCATAATAGTTGAAAAATTAATTTCCAAATTTATTGCTTTTATTTACTGTGATGTTTATGTGCATGTGATGTATGCTAGCATAGGTTAAAATCCTCATTTTAAATAACTAAGTGGGAGAGGGATTTTAATAAATTCCATGGTCTCCATTACTGGTTTGTAAGTGATGCAATAAGCTTGTGTGTTGGCTCTGAGTGCCTCCCTCCACAACGGATGAGTTTGTTGCGGATCATTAGATCAAACTTCCTTTATGGATGGTTATAGGAAATTATTTAGGAGCGTGTGATCTTCTCCAACTGATGGGGCACAATCCTATTTAATGGACTAAGTATCAAGTAATGGTATACACTTAGACGCATTCAATAGTATCCTCCCCAACGGAGTCACTGCTATTGTTTTGTGTGACCAAATGAAAACCAACTATTAATTTTATTTGTCATAAAGTTAGGATGACAAGATAATAAAATTAATGGGTTACACCCTCCTCTTACAAATGTTGAATTTGTATACATCCACACTAACGTGGCATGCAATATTCACGATGTTTTGAGGTGTTGGTAAATTTAAATAGTATTGTTTGAGAAATCAATATTATTCTAAATTTAGAGTCCTGACCAAAATTTATTTTGTGATTCTTAGGATGACTTTCAACCCACTAGCCATTATTCTAAAAGAGAATAGACTTACTGGTCCCAACTATATAGATTGGAAAAGAAACCTGGATATTGTCTTAACTGCTGAAAGCTATAAGTTTGTACTGTCAGAGGTATGCCCAGATACACCTAATGGTGACTCTACCCCAGAGGAGATTGAGTATCATAAGAAATGAGTAAAAGCAGATGAGATGGCGTGGTGTTACATTTTGGCTTCAATGTCAAATGTATTGCAACATCAGCATCAAGATTTACCAACTGCTTATGATATAATGAACAATCTCAAAGAACTCTTTGGGCACCAGAGTCGGACTGCTAGGCAAGAGGCAATGAGAAAGTTAATGACAACCACCATGTCTGAGGGGACACCCGTAAGGGATCATATCCTCAAAATGATGGCTTATCTGAATGAAATACAAGTCCTTGGAGGAGAAATCGATAGGGAAACCCATGTCGATATAATTCTCCAAACGCTACCCAGAAGTTTTGAACAGTTCCGCCTGAACTATAACATGAACAAAAGAGAGTATACGTTGGCGGAACTTCTGACAGAACTACAGGCAGCGGAAGGAATATTTCATCACAGTTCTTAGATTCACTATGCTGAAAATGGTTCTACTTCTAAGTCGAAAGGAAAGAAGAAGAAGAAATAGGTCTTTTCAGCAAAGAAGGTGAATAAACCTCAGGGTACAGGACAAAAAGCTGGAATGAAGAAGTCGAAGGGCAAGTGCTTCTTTGCAATTCTTTGAAGAGAAGTTTTAAATTTTAAAACATGGTTTTAATTTTTAAAACTTTCTTTTTTAACATCCACTTTAGGAAAGAGAGCTTGTAAAATTTTATAAGAGGATTTCTTCTTGTAAAATTCTATAAAAACATTATCATTCCTTCCTATAAGTGGCCGGCCACCCTTGCTTGGTGCCCAAGCAAGGGGCCGACCAAGATTAAATCAAGCCAATCATTGATTTGGTGATTGATTCAATCAAGAGGAAAGAAAAGGAAAAATAAAAAGGAAAAAGGAAAAACTAGAGGAAGATTTTAATTTTTTGTAAAAATTCTTCCCTTATTTGCCTTGGGCAAGTAATATAAAAGAAGGGGTGAGGAGGTCTCATGAGACACAACTCTTATTCTCTTGCTTGGTGATCCTCAAGTGGCCGACCCCTCTCTCCCTCTCTTCTCCCTTTGCTCTCTTTTATTTTATGGTGGTGGTGGCCGAATATTACAAGGAGGAGAAGCTCTTTTGGGTGGTGTTCATCTTGGAGGATCGTCACCCACACGACGTCCAAGGCGAGGCGAGGAATATGACAGAAGATCTTGAGGTCATTAGCTTGCAAAGAAAAGGTATAACTAGTAATTTTCTTCCGCATCATGCTAGTTATTTTTTTTGTTAGAATTTCAAACACAAGAGGCATTAGATCTAGTTTTTCAAATTAGTAATTCGTGTTTGTGTTTTTCTTTGTTTTTCGAATTTGTGATTCGATTGTTCTTTTGGTTAGACCTAAAGTTATATAAGGGAATTAAATATTAGCTTTCCTTAAAAGGCTTTGTCTAGGCGGTGGTGGATGCTCCCATACCCAAGAAGGTCATGTGCCTCGCTATGCAGTCCTGGAAGCCAATTTTAGAAATTAATATTTAATTTAATTTATAACGTAGGTGAATTTGGATCAATAGTATTAAGTTCTGCTTGCGATCCAAGTTTAAACCATTAAGAACAGATAAGTTAAATTTGAAATCAATAATGTTAAGTTCCGTTTGTGATTCCTAATTTAACTTCTAAAGAACACAATAGGTTGTTTAGGAAAGGTTCGACAGTTGTATAAAATTTTTGTACAGTGGAACCGGTACGATTTTCCTAGGACCAACCAACAAGGGTGTGGCTAGCATTTTCCGAAAACCTAAACCAATGAACCTATGTTAATATATTTCTCCTCACAGAGGAGTATTTTTAAACTTCTACATGACTTAGGGAGCAAGTCATCTCCTCAATCCAATAAGCAAAACCAAACTGATCCATTATCATTAAGAATAAGTTTGATTCAAAACCAAACCATCTTAGTTTATAATTAAACCAAACCTATTTGGTTTATTATTAAACCAAGTTATTTCATAGCTAAACTGAACCCCTTTTGATTTATTATCAAACCATTATGAAACCATATCTTCTACAATAGTCATGACTCATCCGCTCTTCCATTTTGATAAATATCTTTCCATATTTGTCTTTTGTTTGGACCAACCAAACATTTTATTTCTTAATCTGAGAATTGAATTCTCAAACTTATTTTACATCTTTCAGATACTCGTAGTGCATGTGATTCAATAGGTTCCCGATTTATTTTGACCTTCCATAATTAACCATTTAATTATAGATTGATTATGAGTGACACTGATGTAGTGTTTTAAGCGACTGTCACTTGCTCACATCAAATTAATTCATTTTTTCCTCAATCGAACCCCTTAACCTACACTAAGGTAGTATTATAGCGGACCGGGTCGTCTCTCACGTGGAACAAGTGATAGGACGTTTGTTTCTAGACAAAATCGAATAATAAGGTTTGTTTTGGGTTTTCTAAACCTAATGCAATAAAGGAAATTCTAACTAACTAACTAACAAAGATGACTCCATAGCGCAGTGTCACTCTAAACTATGGATAACACCATAAATATGCATAAAAGAAATTAGCTAACTATCCTATCTAACCATTGAAGATTTTCCTACATCGCATTGTCACGGTACGATACAAGAACATCTATCAATGGGCATAACATGAAACATAACAAAGAACTCAAACATGCATAAAGGAAGCAATAATCAAACAAAAGTAATTGACAAAACTAAATTAACATCAATTAAACATAACTTAATTATGCATAAAAGCTAAGCTTGTACCACATTGCCACCCTATGATACAAGATCAACAATTATACATAAATGAAACTAAACAAAGAATAAAGCTAAACAATCAAATGTGCATCATAAGGAAATAACAAATAGGTCAAACACGAAGTTAAGCCAACAAGTAAACATGAACAATTAAACATCAAAGTAAACTACACTATCCAAACCACTCTTCCGCGATCGTACTCCATGTCAACTACCCTTTATCGTCACACAAAAGGCCCAGATCTAGAACCCCCAAAGCTGGTGGACAGCAGCAAAGATGCTGACAACTAAATTACCGCTCCCACAACATGAACCACACAAAATTAAAAAGCTTAAATAAACAGCAAGAATCAACACAAAATTATAGCATCAAGTGCACCAACTCAGGATTCGAACACAAAAGAGGAAGAACTAATGAAGTTGCTAGCTGGAAATTGGTGAAGAATTGAGGTTACTGGGATCATGCCAACAGTCGCAACACCATCCGTGGAAGTCCACAATAGCCTCAGCCTCGGGATTTAGATAGGAGGCTCGCTAGAGAAGAACTTGCTGGAGATGAAGATGAACAATTGCCGCTTCTTTGTCCCCTGCCCTTTGCAACACTCTAGAGGCAGAAATCTCAGAAAGGCATCAGAAGGTGGACACACCAGAGAACCCCTCCGGTGAGGTGAAGACGATTGAAGCTCGCTGTAGCCGTCGAACTATGAAGACCTAGCTTCTCGTCACTGTGCATCCGCGGAAGAATTTAAGGGAAATAGGTTTTCTTTCCTTTAATCTCAGCCATCTATCTTTGTAAGGAATAGAGTGAAGCTCTAACCATCCGATCATGAGATGAGCGGTTTGGATTTCTTTAGATTAAATTGAGGTTGATTTGCTCTTTAGATCTAACGGTCCATGTAGCTTAAAATTTGGATGGAGGGCTAGATGATTTAAATCTGAATGAAGGAACAAGATTTCTCTAGATCAGGATCAATAGTTCATATTGATTCAGCTTGATTTTCTCCGTTTAACCTCCAAATCCAGTCAGATTCGATTTGATCAAATCTTAATTCATGGCTTTTTTTTATTTCTTAGAAAACCATAATAAAAACATGAGATTAAATTCCACAATTTGTAGAAAATTTATAATTAAGTCCAAAATGAATTCCTACTCATAAAATATAATATAAACACAACATTAAATATGCGAGAAGGTAAAAATGCTAAGTATAAGAGCTAAAATAATGCATAAAAATACTTGTTATCAGGAACCTAGTAGTACATCATGATCTCCAATTAACTAGAAAATTACAGTTGATTCTAGAACAAGTTATGGACCCTTTAGCAGCTACAGTGAGTCGTGCCTCATTCCTTTTACTCGTCTTATACCTAATTTGTTCAGGACATGGTCTATATATCTATACAAAAAGATGGGGGCAAAGGCTCGGGCTCCCTATTAGGCTGACTATGTCACACCTAGCCCAAGTAATATTTACTCATCCTATGAATTCAAATTACTCCAATAATGTGTCTAAGAGTCTCATACTCTTAACATGTGATGATTTTGAGTAACAACACTGACAAGTGGTTATAGGGTATACGTCTTTCCACAGGGAGCGGTGAATCATCTGTGGGCTATCTAAATACTTTTGGGCACTTCGACTTATACCCAATCATCTCAAGTCCACATCTCCAAGGAAATGATTTACTTAAGATGTTAAAGTATAAGTCTCTATGACCAATGTGATTTGAATACCTCAAGTTTAAGGAAACTTACACTCGAGCTATAGTAAGAACTTTATAAACATATCTATATATATAGAGAAGCATATGAAGTCTTACAACATGTCACTCCAATGAACTAATTACCATAACTAGCATCTACATTTTACTCTCAACATCCCAATGTCTCCAGCTAGTAAGTAATAGCTGCTTAGTTAGACCAAGGAGTATAACCTATGATAGTCTCATAGAATTGATGATGTCCAGATACATCAATTCATTGACTAGAGAATATTCTAATACTTTCATAATTACACATGTAGATACATTTACTATTTGTGATCCAATCACTCTCATGCTATGAATAGTATTATGAATATTCAGTAAGTGAGTTTAAGATCATTCAAACACATAAACAATGTGCACTCAAATAGTGAATCTTTATTTATCAAAATAAATAGTACAAATTTTAAGGCGATTGCCTTAGGACAACTCTTAACACCATTCAAAATTGGAAGTTCCAATCTTTGAAAATCAAGGGTTGAAAATTTCTTTATGATGGACATAGAGCAATAATTTGCTCTAATAGAGGATTTTTAAGTTCCAAGAGATTCAAAGGGAAGATCCTCAAGAAGAAGATATGGAATGAGGAGCAAATCAAGAGATGCGAGGTTAATGAGAAAGTAACTAAATTATTGGTTAATTTATTACTGAGCACTATCTTGTGCAAGATTGGAGAATATCAAGATGCCAAGGAGCTATGGAACAAGTTGGGACAACTTCATGAAGATCCAACCTCAGGACAAAGTGAAGCAATATCCAAAGAAGGAAACTCTTTGGATCAAGAACAAGAGGTTTTAGAGATTGAGAGATGCTCAATATCCGAGGATGAAGTTGAAGAGCCATCCACCTCAAGGGTTGAGGGGGAGAAAAGCTCATCGATACCAGAACAAGAAGAAGACTCTACTTCCAGATCAAATAAAGAAAAATGTGCCACCCCTATAAGCAAAGACATAAAAATTTTAATTTGTAAAAATAAAAATCATATTATTTGCTTTGAGTGTAGGGAGAATGGACATTACAAGAGAAAGTATCCAAAGTTGACCAAGAAGAAGAGTCAAGTGGCACCCAAGGGTAAGGAGAAGCCAAAGGAGGTTGACCCCATGATACGCAAAGGTAAGGAGTACATTGTGCACTTTTCTCACAATCAAAAGGGACATTACCAAAACCAATGTCTAAGGGAAAGAGATTTGACTAAGAACAAAAGAGGAAGATCTGTAGGATCGAGACGTGCTAGAGGGAGGAGGGTGAATAACACTAGTGGTTTTTTCACACTTTTTGAAAAACACAAAATGTACAGTGGAAATAAAGAAACACAATCGCAAACATAAGTAATTTTTCTTGGTTTAGAGTCTTTGATGACTTCTACTCCAAGACCCGTGATTGTTGATCACTTTCGTTGGGCAATCACTAATAGCTCAAATAATATTATAATTTGAAGTACAATTGCTATATAAAAATTTAGTTACTGACAATAAAAGAATAAGAAGATGTTCGTCAATTGTCAGAGCAGCGGTTGGGCGTTTGTTGAATTATTCCGGAGCAGCGCGTAGGAGTAGAAGTTGTTCTGAATAATCTGTTTCGAAGTTGCTGGTTGAACCCCTTTTTATAGCTGAGTTAAACCTAATCCAGATCCATTGATCTCAGGATCACTATTTGACTCGACATTGATCGATCGATTGATCCTGCTTGAGTTTGCCCAGCTTTTCGTCTAGATACTGCTGCTTGGATAAGAGTCTTTATTTGGTCCATCGATCTCGTCGTTTGATCAACTGATCAGTCGATGATCCCCGACTTATCTTATCTGATCGATCCGATCCGATCAGCCCACTGCTTATCCATTATTTGATCGATTGAACCCAAGGTTCAGTCAATCGATCCCTTGGTCGAGGCTGGCCATGAGCTAATCTGAACACTGGAGTTCAGTCGATTGATCCCAACATTCAGTCGACAGATCAACGTAGAACCTAACCTGTAAAATATTAGTCTTCTTGTAAAATAGAGTTAGAATAATAGACAAATAGTATATATAAAAATTAACTTTTGACAGCCTTCGAGCTATCCAGTCCTGACTTTAAGTTTCACTGAAACTCTAGGTTGGACCGACGCCTATTGTTCCCTCTTTAGAGAGCGCATCCTCACCTACTCCTCTCAAGAGAAATTACCTTTTGCCAGATTAGTCCTCCAGACCATCTGGACTTTTGCTCAGTGTCTGAGACTTTAGGACTTTATGCTGAACGCCCGATCCACAACCAGTCCAGTCTTCCACCTAGTGTCCACGACCTTCAGGATTTTCACCTAGAGTCCCAGACTCTAAGATTTTGCCCAAAATCCTCGACCCACCAAGTCTTCGCTCAGTCCCTTAGACTAGGACTTCGTTGCCTAACCGCAACTAGGACGTTCCTCTTGCTTAACCATAGCTAGGACTTTCCACTTACCTAGTATCAACTAAGACTTTCTTTTTCCTAAGATCACTTAGGACTTTCCTGCAAACTCAGTCAACCTTGTTATATAACAAGAGACCTTAACTTTAAATCTTTTGCCATAATCAAAACTTAGGTTTGATCGTTTGATGCTTTCTATACCAACAAGATCAAGTCAAGGGGGAGCTTCCAAGAGCATGCCTAAGGTATATTAGTTAATGGTACTTATTTAAATAATGATAAAAAGTATGCTAGAAATATTTTCTATCATTTTAATGCTATTTATCATTAAAATAGAAAGCATGAAAAACCTAAGGACTGTTGGACCCTGTGGGTGTTTTGATGTGATCAACTAAGTTGGTTAGGTCCTGCTTTGTGTTTGATCCCTGTGTCTGAGTATGCAGGAGCTTAGGAGCGTAGGAAGTAGAGCGAAAGACGCAGCTAGTGAGAAGGACGACACAGGAAGGGAGCCGACGGGCTCGGTGCGTTCGAAGGACGAGAGAGCTGCGGAAGAGTACACTGGTGGGCGAGAAGAACGTGCGCGGCGTTCGAGGGACGTTAAGTTGGGGAGGAAGGCTGCTCGAGGAAGGCCGGAAATTGGGTTCGGGTGAGCCCTATTTCGGTTGGCCGAATCACCCAAACTATCGGAGCATCGGAAGCCAACGCAATGGAGCTGGAAAAGAAGCACAAGCTGGAAAACTAGCTTGAAGGTGCCTTCATGAAGCATGAAGGTGCCCTCAACATGAAGGCGCCTTCAACAGGTCAGATTTGACTGTTTGCGCTGCGGATAAAATTTTATCCGCTGACCGAGCTGGAGGCGCCTTGAACCTTGTTGGAGGCGCCTTGGACCCTCGGGATAGAACTTCCAGGAGCTATATAAAGGCCCCTGGAGCTAGGAAATATTCAATCAACTCAGTATTAGATTTCCTAGCAACTGTTGAGCTTTCTAAGTGTGTAAAAGGCTTCTCCGCCTTCAGAGAAGGAGTTTTTCTTTCTGCGCTTTTCATCGCCTTGGATTAACAACCGTCTTGGTTGTAACCAAGTTAATTCCGGGTCTTCTCTATTTCTTTCTGCTTAATTATTTTATTTTATTGTTGTTATTTTTGAGTTGAAAGTTTGAGGAGGGTATAATCTTTATTTACAGGCAATTCACCCCTCTCTTGCCATCCTCCGCTGCACCTACAATTGATATCAGAGCCAGACCGCCTCAGAAGGACTAACCGCCGACTGAAGCACAATGATCAAAGACGATGGCCGGAGCAAATATTCATCCCCCGAAGTTTGACGGAGATTTCGCTACATGGAAGTGAAAAATGGAGGTATTTTTTAAAACTGAATTTGATATACTTTTAATAATGAAATATGGATATGCAGCGCTGAAAGATAAAGAAGAAAACACGTGGAACAAGAAGGAGCAAGCTGATTTTATCGCCAACGGAAAGGTAGAATTCCACCTGCTTAGCGTGCTGCCACCACAAGAGGTAAGTCGAATTGGAAGCTACGACTCCGTGAAAGACCTCTGGGAAAAATTCCTGGAGCTTCACGAAGGTACCTCGGAAGCTAAGCTAGCAAGGCGCGACATCCTCCGGACTCAACTTATGAACCTCCGGATGAACCAAGGCGAGAAGGTAGCGCAACTTTAAGCAAGGATCAAAGAGCTGATCACGCAACTAACCAATCTTGGAGAAGAAGTACGAACTGGGACTCGATCCGGAACACGCTCAACACCTTCCCGAGAACTCCCGAGTGGGCCTCCTTAGTAGATGCGTACTATATCTCTAAGGACTTCGAGGTAAGTACTCTAGAACATTTGTTTTCTACTTTTGAACTTCACGAATCTTGAGTTGCAGAGCCCAATGGAGTAGAAAAGACTAGTCAGAACATTGCCTTAAAGGCAAGAATAAACGGTTCTGACTTCGAAGCCTCGGTCGATGAATCCGAAGTGGCACTATTGGTAAGACGCTTCAATAAATTTTTTAAATCTAATAAATTTAGATCGCAGACAAAGAGACATCAGCAAAGAAAAAGGATGGTCCGTTGCTACAACTGCAACGAAGAAGGGCACATCAAAGATGACTGCCCGAACTTAAAGAAAAAGGGGAAAGAGAAGGAAAAGACAAAGTACAAGAGATCAGAATCCTCCAAGCACAAGAATCTGAAGGCCACCTGGTCAGATTTGTCTTCTTCTGAATCAAACATCGAAGCCTTCTCCGGATTAGCGCTGGTAGCCAACCATCTTCCTGAAGATGACTCAAGTTCAGAGATGAGTATAGATAAAGGGGGAGGATCATCAGAAGAAGAAAGCGACGATGAAGCGGGAGAATCACCGAGTCAGGTAAGTAAGGTACGTAACCTAACCCCAACTCAGTCCTTTCAATTTATTAAACGTCTTTCTAAAGATTTATTCAAATTAGAAAAAGAAAATACTGAATTGAAATTAAACTTAGCAAAAGCATGCCTACTAGAAATGTATGATAATCTAAAATTAGAAAATGAAAAATTAAAAGTTGAAATTGAGAAATTGAAAGATAATGATGCATGCCTAAATAGATTTCCAAAATCAAAAGTTAGAATTTACGAAAAATTGAATTGGTACATTAGAAACCATCAGAGTCAACTTAGAAGAGTGCCCAAGAACTATGTACCCCCTAAATTTTTGAATAATCCTGTAGGAAGGAACCTCTATTGGGTTCCGAAATTAGTGCTAAATTAATTTATTTAATTAAGGCTTTTAAGAGAGAAAATTAAACAAAGAATTTCTTTATGAAGCTTTGTCTAAGGAAGTGGTTGTTGCTCCAATAACCAAGAAGGTCTAGTGCCTCGCCACGACCTGGAAGCTGAAATATTGAAATAAAATGTTTAATTAACTTTCTGAAAAAGCATTAAACTTAAATAATGCTTTAAAAGTTTTTTTTTTAAAAAAAAATTCTAAAAATTTATTTTACTTAGAAATTTTTTCTGGTAAATTCTAAAAAGTCATTTAACTTAGAATTTTTTTTATGGAAAATTCAAGAAATTCATTTTAGTTTGAAATTTTGTTTGGAAAATTCTAAAAATCATTTCTACTTAGAAATTTTTTTAATTCTATAGTTTACTTAGAAATTAGTTTTTTTGGAAAATTCATTTTACTCAGAAATTTTTTTCTGACTTAAGAATTTGCTAAATATTATTTTTACCCCGTTTTTGCTATGATCAAAGGGGGAGAGAAATAGGTACAAGTTTAGGGGGAGTTAGGAATATTTAAGAATTTCAAAATTCTTTTAGTATTGCAAATTTTTATTGTAATTTTTTATGCTTAAACTGTTAGTTAGTAATTTCTTTAAAATTACTATTTGTTTTTAGACCCTAACTTGAACTTGGGTTAATGCACATCAAAAAGGGGGAGATGTTGAACCCCGTGGGTGTTTTGATGTGATCAACTAAGTTGGTTAGGTCCTGCTTTGTGTTTGATCCCTGTGTCTAAGTGTGCAGGAGCTTAGGAGCACAGGAAGTCGAGCAGAAGACGCAGCTAGCAAGAAGGACGACATGAGAAGGGAGCCGACGGGCTCGGTGCGCCCGAAGGACGAGAGAGCTGCGGAAGAGTACACCGGTGGGCGAGAAGAATGTGTGCGGCGTTCGAGGGACGTTAAGCCGGGGAGGAAGGCTGCTCGAGGAAGGCCGGAAATTGAGTTCGGGTGAGCCCTATTTCGGTTGGCCGAATCACCCAAACTATCGGAGCATCGGAAGCCAATGCAATGGAGCTGGAAAAGAAGCACAAGCTAGAAAACCAGCTTGAAGGCGCCTTCATGAAGCTTGAAGGCGCCTTCATGAAGCATGAAGGCGCCCTCAACATGAAGGCGCCTTTAAGCTTGATGAAGGCGCCTTCAACAGGTCAGATTTGACTGTTTGCGCTGAGGATAAAATTTTATCCGCTGACCGAGCTGGAGGCGCCTTGAACCTTGTTGAAGGCGCCTTGGACCCTCGGGATAGAACTTCCAGGAGCTATATAAAGGCCCCTGGAGCTAGGAAATATTCAATCAACTCAGTATTAGATTTCCTAGCGACTGTTGAGCTTTCTAAGTGTGTAAAAGACTTCTCTGCCTTCAGAGAATGAGTTTTTCTTTCTGCGCTTTTCATCGCCTTGGATTAACAATAGTCTTGGTTGTAACCAAGTTAATTCCGGGTCTTCTCTATTTCTTTCTGCTTAATTGTTTTATTTTATTGTTGCTATTTTTGAGTTGAAAGTTTGAGGAGGGTATAGTCTTTATTTGCAGGCAATTCACCCCCCTCTTGCCGGCCTCCGCTGCACCTACAAGGACAATTATAAATCATTTCATGCTAGAACTATCATACCTAAGGATAGGAAGGTAGAAAATGGATTAGGCAAGAAATCTAAGGAAATTAGATCTGTGCCTAAAAATAAGAGTATCCAAGGCGATAAGGAAAAATTCAAATTTAAGGATAGAAAATCAAGTTTTGAGGTCAAGACTTGATAAATTTGAGAAGACCCTTAAGAAAATAACAAATGAAGTCTTAGGGTCAAGGAAGAAAAACTTAAGTGTAGGAAAATAAGAGTCATTAAATGAAAAGAGAGGTTTGAGATACAAACCAAAAGTTAAGAATAATGTGCCCTCATATCATAGAGTTCCATATAGTTATAGAACTAGCCCTAGGTCTAGAAGGCAAGCCAAAGTTATAAGGAAAGTTATCCCTAGAGTTAACCTTGAGAAGATTAACATGGTTAATGCTTCTAAGAAGCCTAAGAAAGTCATTAAGAAAGTCACAAGAGAAGGTATCCCTAAAGTTGATGTAGAAGAGACTAGTGTGACTAAGGTTTCTAAGAAGCCTAGGAAGGTCATCAAGAAGGTATCAAAGAAAGTTATCCCTAGTGAGTACCTAGAACACCCGAGGATTACTAATAGGTTTTGGGTTCCTAAGAGTATGTTCTCTATACCTTATATGGGTTTAGAGTGTGTCAATTCTAATTGGAAGGGTAGTTAATCCAGCCATGATGAAGTTGACACTTTGGGGTATTTTTAAGGTATTGCTACAACTTAAAAATGAAGGTTTAAGTTTTACTCTTTGGAATAGTAAGATGTGCCAAAATTTAATTAGCATAATTAAGATAGAAGTTAAAGAAATGTCAAGTTGGATTTTGACAATTTCTTAAGGGGATAAGGGTAACTTAGGATTATTTTTAAATTTAATAATTAATTAGTGATACTTAGAAAATCTAGGTATTTTCTTTATATTGAAATTGTCATGATTGAGTGCCCTATCATATGTCATGACATCATTATTTTTGCATTCACATATTTATTAAAAATGTCATACATGTATCATTTAGATATGATAAATTTCTTTTTAGAAATATGCATTTGATGTTTGTCATAATCATTTTCATGCATTATTTTTTAATTTATTAAAATTAAGGACAATGATATCAATTGACATCCCAGGTTGGATGATCAAAGTTTAAATGCCTAGTTAGATATTGATGATCTCTTAGTTTTTAGGGAAAACCCATTTTACATCTCACAAGACCATAAGACTTGACTTGTATGTGTGTTTGGAATACAATTGATACAAGTGAGATGTTAGAAAGATGAATAAAGCTCAAAATATTGATTTAGTGCATCTTTTTAGAGTTTTAGTATCATCAAAATAATAGATTATGTGAAGTCCAATCGTTAGGAAAATATATGTATAAGTCATGTATATTTAGCCCAAAGAATATGGTTAGAAATTATATTTTGAAAAATATTTCAAAATTATTTTGAAAAACCTTGATGAAGTCTATCTTTTAATAGTAATTACCATTAATTAGTTAGATACAAAGTAAAGTGAAATATCGAAGTTTTTCAATGGATTGTAATTTTGTATCAATCTTTGAAAATGAGAGTTATTTTCTTAGAAAATTATTTTCCCCTAATAATATATGACATATATAATGTCTATGTGAAGTTTTGTGATTTTTCAAATATCGTAGAATTATTTATGAGTTTCTAAAATTGAATCTAAAATTGAATTCAGAAAATCAGGAACTCCAATTGATTAGGTGAGAGACTGTGACATGTTAATAGATCAGGTGATCGATTGATAATGGGATTTTGACGAGCAGAAGCCCTCTGGATTGATCAACTAATCGATTAAAGTGATGATAATTGATTGAAACCTAACTTCAATCAATTAAGACATGCCAAAATCAATTAGTAGCTGAAATCAATAGGCTATTTTTTTTTTTTTTAAGTGGTCTGATTTCAGTCCATTAAATCACGTTTAGTCAAGTTAACCATCCCTAACCCTCTATAATGCTTTGATAAGTATCTAAGGGTAAATCTTCTTGATAAAAATAAGAAAAGAATGGTTAAAGGAGACTACTTAGAGTTTAGGAGGAGGTTTAGTTTCAAAGTTATTTTGAACTTCAAAACTTTAATTTTAGGTTTCCTAAAGGTTTAGGAACTCCAAATCATTGTTAAAGCATGATAGAAGTTAGTGCATGTTTTGAGGGAGAGGTCTTCCTTAAAAGCATAATTTTTTTTATGGATAAAGAAACAATGGAAGGCAGGGAACCTTCATTGTTATGAATGCTCAAGGATGAGCATTGGGAAATAATAGAAGATTGGAAATCTTCATTGTGGAGTTATGCTCAAGGTTGAGCATATGATACAATGAAAGGTATGTAACTTTTATTGAGTTCCTTTGACAAAATTGACTCTTAAGGTGAAGAGTTTTTGATGTGTGTTAAAGAGGGAGAAAATGTGGGGTTTAGGTTAGAAATCCACATTCATGCCTTTGGCATGGGAATTGGACTAATATGGGTTAGCCTAACTTAAACATATTGTCAAATATCAAAAAAGGGAGATTGTTGGGGCAATCGCCCCTGGGTCAAGGTTGACTAGTTTGACTAAGTTCGAGTAGATTCGAGCTTAAGTTTTGATGTTTGGACAATATGTTTGAAAAATATCTGAAAAAGGTCATATAGGTCAAGGTGGATCAGATACTTGATTGGTAAAGTCCTAGCTCGAGGGTTAGGCAAGAGTAAAATCCTAACTGGAGGTTAGATAAGACAAAGTCCTAATTGGAAGTTAGGTAAGGTAATGTCTTAACTACGGTTAGGCAAAGGAAAGTCCAAGTAGGTCAAGGAGGACCACACGTTAGCAAAGAAAAGTCCTAACTGTGATTAGGCAAGAAAAGTCCAAGTGGATCAAGGAGGACCG